>NC_134486.1:365760758-365785758 GCF_040206685.1 Ascaphus truei
TATGAGCTAACACAAGTCTGGCACCAGATGGCACTGCAGGAGTCCAACTGCTACACATGAATCAACAGAGCAGCTACGCTTCCCATTCAAAAGCCATCATAAGAATACATTCCTCATTTATTATTCCCATGTTTTCCAGACCTAGAACTATATCCTACACGGTGACATCTAAGTGGGCTGTAAAACATGTTGGTACATCCTGTACTTTAGTGCTGTTGATATTAGCAAAACCCTAGGGGTTGAAAGCAGCAGTCAGGATGGATATATGTGAATTGTGGCGGTAAGGTCACTGATATCCTTCTCCCACACTGGCAAATATGTTCAGTGCTTCAACTCTTCATTCAGGACTTTTACAGTGTTGGTCTGCATGTGGCAAGTGCCACGCACACATATTACCACCAAAGCAGCTTAGGAAGAGGTCCTTCACCAATAAATCAGAGCTGGCTTTATCAATTGCTTAACCTTATCTTTACACCAGTACAAAAAAAAGGCTTACGTTCAAGAGTAAGTGTTGGTGTCCTGGAACAGGATTACACATTTTCTGTGTCTCTTTGCAGCTCACTGATTTCTGTCTCCCTAGTTCAGCTGCTTGTTAGTTCCCCTGTTCCAGCAGCTAGCTGCATGTGTAAAGATACATTATTGACACTTTCCCTCTTTACACAGCCACTAGTTGGTTGCCCTGGCAACCTCCCATTTCTCATTGCCATGAGAATGGTTTAGCCTGTTGTTCCCCTGCCCCTTTCTCTTTTATGGAATGGTCCTTAGACTCTTCCTGTCTACCACAGGACAATGTGCCCTTTTCCATTCAAGCAGGCTTTGCGAATACATGCTACCCTCCATTACACCCCCTGCAAGGCCATCCTTTTTTACCACCCCCCCCCCATACCAAGACACCCTCAGCTAGAGAGGCTCTCTCTCACTACATTACACCACCTGCAAGTACCTTTTATATTTCTGTTGACTCCCCCAATAAAGTTAAAAAAAAAAATAGAAGGATTTTGTGTGCTTTAAAAAGGGGATGAGTTAAACCACTGGAGTCATTCACATCCTACAGGTGATCCTGGTTCCAGAAGAGTTGGTGTCATTATATTTGGTATAGAATATTGCTCGGGGAACTCCAGCACCGACAATTTAAGTGTGGATTTCAACCCATGTTAAATCTAGCCCAGGCTGGGGGGGTTTCTATGCATACTTACTTCATCCATCTTCATACAAGTTCCAAAGTCTGCCAGCTTGAGGTGCCCGTGTTTATCCAGAAGCATATTGTCGGGTTTCACATCTCGGTGGATTAGCCCCATGGAGTGAATCGCGTCCAGGGCAAGGACAACTTCGGCAGTGTAGAATTTAGCCCATTTCTCAGGCACGTCATAATTACTCATAAGGTTCACAAGGTCACCGCCGGGCATGTACTCCATCACCATGTAGAGGTATTTATCATCTTGAAAGGCACAAGAAAGCTGTAAAATATATATATAAAATCATGTTCTATTTTAGATTTATGGTTTCCAGAATCGCATACATAACTTTGTCATGTTTCATCACATATCTTGACATTGGTATTGATTTGTGGCCTCCAAACGGTCATCCATTGGCCGTCTTTTCATATATACACACACACACACACACACACACACACACACACACACACACACACACACACTTGCTGTATACATTTAAATATACGTATTGCGAGTGAAAGAACAATGACCTATGAGAGGAACAGGTACACTTTAGAGAGGCACTTCCTCATACATTTGTTTTTTTTTTATGTATTCCTCATTATTTTTTACTTTTGTGCACAAAAAGGTCTGTATGGAGAGTAACATGATCACATCCCACTCACGTGGGGTAAAGCTATTTGCAGGGCAAAATTCCTTCTGCGAGGTAAGAACACGCAACTAACA
Source organism: Ascaphus truei (assembly GCF_040206685.1). Classification (NCBI taxonomy): domain Eukaryota; kingdom Metazoa; phylum Chordata; class Amphibia; order Anura; family Ascaphidae; genus Ascaphus; species Ascaphus truei. The sequence goes on from NC_134486.1 coordinate 365,762,663, forward strand.
CTTACACAACCGCAAACGCTACATGCATTATACATAAAATCCTTACCTGAACTACCCACGGACTATTTGCAAAGGCCATGATATCCCTTTCTTCCCAAAAAAAGGCAGAGTCGGATCTCTTGATCATCTCAAATTTACTAAGTAGTTTCATTGCGTACACCTTTTGTGTGTTTTTATGGCGAACCTGTTACAAACAGAAAAGAAAGTTAATGACACTGCCTGTATGGTTAAAGCCTCAGTCCCACTTCCATCCAATGCGTTATTTTTATTTTTTGTTTATGCTTAAAGATTTTACACATTTTCTTTCAGAAACGAATGCAATTTCTTTTTAATAACTTCCTTCCAACGCCCTCGGCCGGCTTCCATTTTCACAGAACTACTTGGTGTAAAATATTTCTGCGAGAGCTTTTGAGCTTAGACTTCGAAAGCTATTAAACATGTCTTGAGCTAGTACACAATCATATTCTACTGGATACAGGTCCAATGTGGTCTTTCTCCCTCCTAATAGAGGTAACTGAGAATTTTAATCCTAATAGAGATATATTAGTATTTTATCTGGTAGTGTTAGGACTTGCGAACAGGTGTCTGCCTTGTCATGGCTCGCAAGCTTACAACGCTTTGGCCAAAGCGTTAAACTAAATGACCCTTTTTCAAGAGAATATATAAGTATTTTACTGTGTATTTTTGTCATATTGGATGTAGCATTGGGCTTCTCTGTCGTTTGTTCTAATATACAATCATCAAGTATATTGACTAGTTGCCTGGTCAAGCCCCTTCACTTTATTGTAAATTGGAACATAGGGGACAGGAGCAGTCTCTTTCTAAGGGGCTATAAGAAATTGTGGTACCTCGCTCAAAACCTTAAATAAAGTAAAGAATGAGGTCGCGTGCTGCCAGGGATAAGTACGTAGACAAAAGGGATATAGATGTGAAGAGCACATCAAAAAGATCCCCACTAGAGCGCACCGCAGACCTCAGTGATATTAGATCTTGGTCCTTTAGTACGCAAAACATACAACATTAAAACTTTATTGTGACATAATTGTCTAAAATACTACCTAACTAATTTAAAAATTAATTTAACAATTAGACTGTAAGCTCCTTGGGGCAGGGACTCCTCTTCCGAAATTTTACTTTTATGTCTAAAGCACTTATTCCCATGATCTGTTATTTATATTATCTGTTATTTATTTGATTACCACATGTATTACTACTGTGAAGCGCTATGTACACTAATGGCGCTATATAAATAAAGACATACAATACAATACAAAAATGATGCTCCCAGTGCGTCTGTGATGCTAGTAATTAGCTCAAGATATGTTTATCCAATGAGGGAATATACGTGAAAATTAGATGATTTTAGTCTTTTTTACTCTCTCTTATGACAAATCCACTTACAGAAACCAATGGGTGTGGTATTAATATACCTTTTGTTTAACCCTGAATTAATAAGAGGAGGTATGTCTGAAATTGAGTGTCCAAAAATGACTGGTCTTGAAAGGAATAGTACTGAGTATCAAAGGTATATAGCACGACTGACACCTTATTGGTGGTGTATATCCTCTATATATGTATACATGAGTAATAACCTTAGATGGAAAGAGTTATTGTCTCAGTATTAGATCTCTATAGTCTATTCCCATCCATGGTAATGTATATTGTCATTGTGGATATCGGTTGTTGACTCCATATTTCCGAGATGGTATGTTTGTCCTATGTACTCTTGTGTTCTGTATCTCATAGATCAACAATGTATAGTGCCCCTTACAATAAACTTTGTAGATGTAACCAGAAGTAATATTCAAGGGGTTGATTGCGTAATGGCGTAATGCCAAATTGCCTCGATAATGTACAGCTGAATGTGTGAAATTAGGTGTCCAGTATATTCCGGTTTGCAATAAAGCCAAGAAACAAGGTTCAAGAGGTGTGCGTGTATAGTATATCTTTATTTATATAGCGCTTTACAATACACGTGACATAATATTATACAACAAAGGGAATAAGCGCTTCACACATAAAACCAGAGGATAGGGAGTCCCTGTCCCAAAGAGCTTACAATCTAAGTGGGAAGCATATGAGGTCTACGGAAAGGTTCGGACAAACACTGAACATGTGTTGGTTTTTGCAGCACTGATGGGGTATGCATCAGATCGCCTCAGCACAGAATAATGTTACATTATGGTCTCATTTTTGTGTTTCTATTAAAAATAAAATGTTAATCAGACTTGACTGGGCCAAATGCATCATGCAGGAACATGTGATGTACAATCTGCATGAAACCGTACTTCTCTCTAGCACATTCTTGGACATTGTGGAGACATAATGGCTTGTTTAAATGTTTTATTGTACTAAATCAGACCACGCACACTGCCGCTCACTAATTCATCTCGTCAAGACAGAGATTAGTTACAAAAGATAAATAAATGAATTGGCGCTTCGTGCAGCCAAGTACTTCTAGTAACAATGGGTTAATCTCCATGATGTGGTTGTGACACATACTGACAGGATAACTCTGAGGCAGAGGTGGGCAACCTATTTTTCAATGTAACCACAGGTGTGGCGAATATTCTCCACGTGTGTGAAATTCTCCACATCATGTAAAATGTCCTCTATCTCCTCCCCCTTCCCCTCCTCCCCCCAATATCAGTCTCTGGCGCCGGCGGGTTCTGGGCTCCACTCCCGCCGTTCTCTGATTGGTCATCTTTTTCTCCACTCAGCACACGCTTCCTCACTGCTCCTGGCCACCGTCCGCGGCCCACCCCCTCAGCGCCAGCGCCACCACTGCCGCGCTTCCTGCATAGACCAATTTTAATCCAGACACGCTGGCAAACTCAAATGTGCCACACTTTCATGGCCAATTCGCCACTTGTTTGCGCTCTTTTTAACCACGAGTCAGCTAATAAAGGTATCACTTCTACCTTACCTTTGTTTGTATATGCTACGGGCCAACACAGAACCGCTCTCTATTTGTGTCTACATAGAAGAATGTAACAAAACAGAAGACAAGGAAAGAAAAGCAACAACAACAACAACGCATTCATTCTCCAACAAAGACACTTGTAAACACCAGCGATTTTCAACCGGGGTTCCGCGAGCACCCATCAGGGGTTCCGCGAGCACCCCTCAGGGGTTCCGCGAGCACCCCTCAGGGGTTCCGCGAGCACCCCTCAGGGGTTCCGCGAGCACCCCTCAGGGGTTCCGCGAGCACCCCTCAGGGGTTCCGCGAGCACCCATCAGGGGTTCCGCGGCCGCCAGAGGGGGGGAGCTGGGATAACTCTACCAGCTGTCCCAGGCCCGGAGGCACGGCGGCCACATAGCAGTGACCCGGCATCAGCAGCCACCGGCAGCTCATTGCTCTTTCCTCTCCCTGCTCCCTTAAAGACACTGTGTGTATGTGTGGGGGGGGGGGGGGGAAGGGGGGCAAGGGGGAAGGGGATAGAGTGTGTGTGCGTGTGTTTATGTGTGCGAGTGAGAGGGGGAGAGAGGGTATGTGTGTGTGCGAGTGAAAGGGGGAGAGAGGGTATGTGTGTGTGTGAGAGGGTGTGTGAGAGGGTGTGTGTGTGTGTAAGAGGGTTTGTGTGTGTGTGTAAGAGGGTTTGTGTGTGTGTGTAAGAGTGTGTGTGTGTGTGTGTGTGTAAGAGTGTGTGTGTGTGTGTGTGTAAGAGTGTGTGTGTAAGAGTGTGTGTGTAAGAGTGTGTGTGTGTGTGTGTGTGTGTGTGTGTGTGTGTGTGTGTGTGTGTGTGTGTGTGTGTGTGTGTGTGTGTGTGTGTGTGAGAGGGGGGAGTGTGAGTGTGTGCAAGTGAGAGGGGGAGTGAGTGTGCGTGTGTAAGTGAGAGGGGGGGAGTGAGTGTGTGTGTGTGTGTGTATATATAGAAGAGAGAGGGAGAGATAGAGGGGGAGAGTGGGCGTAAGGGAGAAAGTGTGGGGGAGGAATGTAAGGCTGCGGTCCCCGTGTACACTGTAGCACGTGCGCACGGGGGGGGGGGGGGTTGCGGCACGTGCACAGAACTTCACCACAATCTGCGGTCTTTGCCTCTCTCCAGAGATTGCGACGGGAGGGGGTGTTGTGGGGGTTTTGCAGGGGCGTGGCCATGACCTCACACGGCTGGTTCGCCCTCATTGGCTGAACCACCGGCGGGGCGGGGCCACGCCACCGTCGCAAATACAATTTTTTTGTGTTTGCAAAATCCTGTCATAGAGTGCGGCTGCTAAACGCGCGCCGAGGTAGGTACTGGGCCCCATCAGATTGGGGGGTGGTGCTTGTACGCACAGTGCACGCCGAGCCGTGCGCTGAAGAACGCTCTGGGATCGCAGTGTGAGGGGGAGAGACACGAAAGATGGAGGATGAGGGGGCGAGAGATGGGGAGGGGATTGGGGTGCCCCAGAATTTCACAATCTAATTCTGGGGTTCTCCAACCAAAAAGAGGTTGAAAACCACTGGTCTACACACACACACACACAACACACACACACACACACACACACACACACACCAGCAACGTTAAAGTGAAAAAGAAACCTTTGTGGTTTCAAAATCTATGTACTCTAATTAAGGCTGCGGAACGGAGCGGAGGCGCGCGCGCACGCTGCGCGTTCACATCTACGGTCCTCTTTGAGGATGCCTATAGATGGCGCCAGCGCGCACGTCAGACGGAGCTGGCAAAGGCGCAAAATTGAAGGAGACTGAGCCAAGTGATTTTTTCGCGCGATGGCATGATCACGTGACCTGTCTCCTCCAATCAAAGTGCAATTACATTTTTAAAGTGACGCCATTTTTTTTTTGGATGCCGGTGATAAACACACACAACACAAAATTAAAGTTAATTTCCATACCGGGGGAAAGTGAACTTGTCTGCACAGTGCTTCAGATGCTGAATCTGAAAAAAATGCCCGTGGATGGGGATGTGAGGTAGGGAAGTGACGTCCGCACCGGAACGTCATTGCCACGCCCCCAGATCGCACCCGCTGCATACTCTGCAAAGCCATGGAAAAGCTCAGGCTTTAGCACGAGTATCGCAGCGTGAGTGCGCCTCCCCTCCATGCCGCTCCGTCTGTGTGAGTATAGGCGCAGCCTTAATCTATAAAGGTCTAAGACTCAGAAGGGGAAAGTAGGATATCGATGGCACTCGCAGGTCTCCTTTACACACACGGTGCATGCAGCGACCGAAACAGCAATCCTGTGATGTTGCAATAAAAGAAAACACCTTTTGCTTAAATAAGACCAGGGAGTTCATCGATATCTTACCTTTCCTGTATGCTGGTATTTACTCGAAGCTGCTCTTTATAACAGTGAGGTGTCCTCCTTCCGGGAATAATTATTGCGATAGGGGCACTCCAAGAAAATGGTCATAGAAATACCTATCTTGGCAAGCCTTGGGTTTTCGATCAGGAACAGAACATTGAAATAGTTGTGATAAGCACTTCAACATAAGAGAGAGATATATTCACATCTACATCTATATATCTCAATGTGGAGGGCTTGGGGCACACACTTAAATTAGAATACTGGAGACAGTGCTGCTGTCCTATAAGGTACCTATAGAGTACCTATAAAGTACCTATAAGGCAGTGGACAAAAATAACAAAGGGATAGGCACACCAACAATAAGCAAAAAATCTCTTTCATTGGACCGACATTTCGGCTTCCCTCTGGAGCCTTTATCAAGAGCTCTTCTACCAGAGGGTAACCGAAACGTAGGGCAGTAAAATACATTTTTGGTGTGCCTATCCATATATAATATAGATTTAAACATAATGCTGCTGTATTGCGTTTGTCTTTGGGTTGTACAATACAGCTCTAAGAACCAGAACTGAAAAGAAAGAAAAAACGTTACATCTTTGCCTTCTCTAAATTACAGTACTTGAGAATAAAACCATAGACCAGACAAGGGCAACGCCAGACCTTGAGGGCCACCCAAAGGTCCGGTTTTCAGGATATTCCTGCTTCAGCACAGGTGGCTCCGTTTTCGATCCCGAAAACCTGACCTGTTGGTGGCCCTTGAGGACTGGAGTTGCCCAGCCCTACCATGGACCATCATCCAACAAAAGGTTATAGTCTCACCAACTGGACTTCTCCAAAGGCGCCCCTTCCAATGACTTTCACAACATCATAATCTTCAGCTTTCATCTGCAGCTGACGGACGTCGCCCACAATTTTTTCATCTACATAAAAATTAAAAAGTTGTTGGTTTAGTCAAGAAAGTGCCTATTGAATCGCACACGTTAGAACTAGATTTCATTAGCTAGATCAGTGGTTTCCAACCTTTTTTTGGGTTAAGGAACCGTATCTGAAATCTGAGGAACCCCCAACCCTCTCTAACAGCGAGTCTGAGATCAGATGCATTGTAAATTCTTCTGTGTTTGGTACAATTTTAAAATTACCCGAAAATTACAGGGAACCCTTTAGGGATGCCCAGGGAACCTGGTTGAAGAACACTGACCTAGACCTTTGTATCATTCATTTCCCTATTTCTAGAGAAGAAGCTGACGTGTATTCGCCAGGTCAACCACGGTTGGAGCCAGCACGTGTAGTGCTTTGGAAAGTACATTGATACCTCTCTTCTGCCCCCTTAGCTGGGCCCCTACTTGGCATCCTTTTAGTTCAGCAGTATGCAACATGACACACGCGTGTGCCGCCCTTGAGCCCTCAAAAGGGCCACAATATTGCCTTCTCAGTGCACATGAAGCAGGGATGTTGCCGTCACTCCCCTTCCAGCCAGTGTTTGAGTGCTGGTGTGTGCGCTGGTGAATGCGGTCCTGCTGCTCCTCTTGCACTGGGAAATAAGCCATAGGAGCAGGGCAGTATTTATCAGCATGGTCTCTGAGCAGCTAAGGGAACCGTGAGAAGCTACGACCTTCAGCAGCAACGTCGCTGCTCCCTCCGCAATGGAGGAAGAGAGCAGGCGAGTGTAGCGGGCAGCGGGCGAAGCCTTCGCAGGCCACTTGCGACCCCCTGGGCCACCTGCAGTCCACCAATGTTTTAGAACAGTTCGTACCAATTGTGTCAGTATCCAGCCCTTTACTTGGGAAAACAATGTAAGGCTGCGCTTATAGTGCCCGCGACGCGGCTCCAAAACAAAAACAATTGACTCCGTCGCGAGCGCTTATAGTAAGCGCGACGGGTGATGGAGCGACCAACAATTTGGAAGCCGGGTAAATTAGATTTTTCAGAGACTGTCGCCACATGTGACTGTCTCTGAACCAATCAATGACCCCGTCGCTAGCGACGTCGCTGAAAGTTAAATTATAACTTTCGCGGGTGGCGACGTCATCGGTCGCGTCGCCAGCACTATAAGCACGGCCTAACCTGGCCTGGCAGCAAAATATTACTCCGATTGCATACCTGGTGTGTCACAAAGCTCAACAAGTGGCTGTCTGGATGCGAGTGCAATTGGCCGCCTGAAACTGGGAGCATGGAGAGAACATGAAAGGACAAAGGAAGCCTGAGGAGCAATTAGAGAGGCAAAGAGGAGAGCAGGTACAGACCAGGACAACTCACCGCAGCCGACTCGCCGCAAAGGTAACCCCCTAACCTTACCCCTCACCCCAAAATCCCCTAGTCCTTTCCCTAACCCTTAATATTCACCCTCAAAACCTTAATCCTTACCCCCTAGACCTTTACTCTAAACATCTAAACCTGAACTCCGTACCCATAAACCCATAATCGGAGCCCTAACCCTAAAATCCCTAACATTACCCTAAAGATAACCCCTTAATAACTTACCTTAGTGGCGAGACAGCCGGTGGCGGAGAGTTGGCCAAGGCAAATTGTCCCATTTCGGAGCAGGTAGTCATCAGCGAACATAGGATATCAATCAACATTATGTACTAAACACTGACCAATAAGGAAGATACCTAAACTTTCACAGGCCTTGCAAGTTTCCATTATATAGGTTTTCAAATGGTTGTCAGCACAAGTTCACAAGTGATGACGTTAACACACAATGTATAAAGAAATCAATATGGTTTCTCAATAGAGATGAATAGTTGAAGTTCAACATTTCCGATTCTCAAATCGTGTTCAATAAGCGCTCAACTGTATTAGTGAGTCACATCCAGCAAGACGATGGAAACTAGTTTCATGATAAGTCATCGCCAGATAATGGGGGTTTGGAGGATCTTACATAAAACCACCAAGCACAAAATCATGCAACAAAGTCTATCTTGACTTGACCACCATCAATATTGTGAACCCTGCAGGTCTTTTTCGCTGAAGCAAATGAGTAATGTAATGATCTAGCAACCAAACTGGAGAAGTAAGGTTTTCCCCGAGTCTCTAATTGGGGCAATTGTCCCTTAACCTGACATTTTATCATTTCTCATCATGTGACTTTGTTAGCACAGGTCATCTAGTGAACATGCTGTACTGAATATAAAAGTAAAAACAACTCATGGGCTATATACAAAAATGATCTCTGATATACTGGCACATCCTGCAAATTACAGAAAGATAGAATATTGGAATGTAGTATTTTGAGGCATTCGTTGTTGAACTTCCCTTCAGCCGCTAATAAAACGCAGAACTGGATAAAACGTGGACGACATATTTGAGTTATTTGTGACCATGTTTTGATTCTCAAGCTCTACTCCATAAAACTTTTTTTTTTCTATGGCATTTCTCCAAAACTTTTTATGGACCTGATATTTTTAGGTTTTTAATGGGATAAAATGTCGAAAGATATGCAAGTAGAATCTCACCGTTCAGCTACTATTCATTCAACCAGCTGCAATGTAGACGCCTGCTTATTCGCCCATTTAGCCAGTGTTAGCTCCCATTCACCTAGTTGTATAGATCAGTGGTTTCCAACCTTATTTTGGTTCAGGAACCCTATCTGAAATTCAGAGGAATCCCAACCCTCTCTAATAGAGTGTCTGAGATCAGATGCATTGTAAGGAACCCCAACCCTCTCTAATAGCGGGTCTGAGATCAGATGCATTGTAAGGAACCCCAACCCTCTCTAATAGCGGGTCTGAGATCAGATGCATTGTAAGGAACCCCAACCCTATCTAATGGCGTATCTGAGATCAGATGCATTGTAAGGAACCCCAACCCTCTCTAATAGCACGTCTGAGATCAGATGCATTGTAAGGAACCCCAACCCTATCTAATAGCGTATCTGAGATCAGATGCATTGAAAGTAAACCCCGAACCCTATCTAATAGCGTATCTGAGATCAGATGCATTGTAAGGAACCCCAACCCTATCTAATAGCGTATGTGAGATCAGATGCATTGTAAATTCTTCTGTATTTAGTACAATATTAAAATTACCTAAAAATTATGCCCGGTCAACCCAAGGGTTCCTAGGAACCCTGGTTGAAAAACACTGGTGTAGATATTGTATCAATACAAATGTTGTGCTTTCTACTAATACCTGTAGATAATTTCTGTGTGGAGTTACCCGTTAACTGCATTCAACCAAAGCACCACAACATACAGTAATGGCAGTTTCTACTTTAACGTTGAACCTCACTCATCCGGCCACCACAACACATCCGAACACTTACATCTATTTAGGAAGTTATCGATATTCTTGTTTTTTCGTAGTGCAGGGAAATCAAGATCAAGGACCAAAGAATTGAGGCCATCCTGTAAAACACAAAAAAAAAAACAACTGATTAACAAAACATGTTTGACGCCCAGGAAACCGAACCGCGGCAAATGAAAACCGGAAAGAAAATATTTGTACTTTATTTCCTTTTGTCGATTAAAAATGACTTACGCTTTCATATAGTAATCTGCTGATCGTTGTTCTCAAGACATTACATGGCCATGTCCTTGGAATTGCCCTGATTTATCTCAGGAATATATCTGAAGGGACGAGGTGTAGTGGTTAATGAGGTCTTTAGTACACCAATTGAATGGTCCAATTCTTGCCTGAGTAATTCCCGCTTTCTTACACACCCCCACACACACTTTTCATATCATTGAGCTGTATATCACGATGCATAATAAAGGAAATACATCTTGTTTGGATTCCTCAAATTTTTTAATATTATTAATGATGAAAAAAACTTCCTCCCCAATGCCAGATTCCCACGGGTAACCCGCGTCCAACACCAGACTAATGAGATCATCACGTAGGTATGGACCTGTCACCACATTACAGTAACTTGCAGCAACACTGTGTGCTTTGTCTGCATTGGCTCGGAGCAGTTTCCTAGTTAATAGTACCGTTAACGGATATTAATATGAGCCATTTGATCAATTCTCCCGGCTGTAAAACTGGGGCTAATAATATTGCAAAAACCTGCCCTTGGTTTATTAAGGAAAAGGGCCACCCCAGGGGAGCTTATGACGTACGCCATTGCTCGGTTTTTAGGGGCAGTACGTGATCGCTCCTAAAACCGTGATCGCCCCCTCCCAGTCACATAACCCAGGCCTGATCGAGTTCAGAGTGCCAGAGTCCGTAACCCCAGCGGTGGCACAACTCTATGGCACTGGAAGGGTTAATAACCTCTCTATAGCTCCATATACAGGGACAGAGCAATCAGTTATCGTTTCTGGTTTGGCGGCCGTCCCCTTAATAGCCCATTGCGAGGGGTGCTCTCAGGACCTCCGACCTGCATCAATCAGATGCCTCGTCAGTAGAACCCAGGCGTGTGTGTGTTACGGAACGAGCCACTCAATGTAGAACAGTATATGGTCCAGTCAACCAGAGTAAGACACCGCCTGTCCTCCAGCTGCACAGGTTAAGTCGCCCAAGCCAGGTAATATGCCACTGAGATGATTTCGCTCTTTGCTTCCTCCATTTCTGCAACTGAAAGGTCACTCAGGAGCAAGAGACTTGCAGCTCTGTCATAACCAAGAAGACGAGGTTACCGAGTGGCATGAAAGTGTACCAAAACAAAATGGCCACTCATCTAATGTGAGGGGTTACGTGACATGTCAGTTACTCAAAAGGGTACACGTTTCATGTCAGTAACTACAGGCATACCCCGGTTTAAGTACACTCACTTTAAGTACACTCGCGAGTAAGTACATCTCGCTCAATAGGCAAACAGCAGCTCACGCATGCGCCTGTCAGCATGTCCTGAACAGCAATACCGGCTCCCTACCTGTACCAAAGCTGTGCGCAAGCGGGGAGACTATAGAGCCTGTTACACATGCGTTATTTACATCAGTTATGCACGTATATGACGATTGCAGTACAGTACATGCATCGATAAGTGGGGAAAAGGTAGTGCTTCACTTTAAGTACATTTTCGCTTTACATACATGCTCCGGTCCCATTGCGTACGTTAATGTGGGGTATGCCTGTGTTACATACATGCTCCGGTCCCATTGCGTACGTTAATGTGGGGTATGCCTGTGTTACATACATGCTCCGGTCCCATTGCGTACGTTAATGTGGGGTATGCCTGTGTTACATACATGCTCCGGTCCCATTGCGTACGTTAATGTGGGGTATGCCTGTATACAGATAATGATTTTGTTTACATGGTGATCTATCCGCAGAAACAGCCACATATAACCCCCAACCACCAAGTAAGCAAACAAAGCGTATGCGAGAAGTATCCATGGCCCTTACAGCAGACACCCAAGGGAACCTATCCCTTACATATACATATATATTCACCAAGTACACTTGTTCAGACTTCAACTAAGGAAACCAATGCAATAGGAAATAAAGAAAGGTCCCACTGCATGCCCTTGAAAAACAATCACTTTTTATTTATCCAAAAAAACATTTTGGGCAAGACACTATTACGCCCTGAACACCATGACATATATGGGACGGATACAGCGGCCATGGAGTCTTGCTGTCCCCTTATGTGTCACTTTGTTACAATGCCATGTTATATTACAGATATCTTACATCTGCACTAGGAGACTGATTTCAACCAAATAAAACCCCTGCACTAGGGTTCGAATCTTCTTCACATCTAGGCCTCCGCATATACTGTATCTACTCTAGACTAGAGGCAGTCACCAACTGTGTATTAACACGTAATGGGGGAGAATTGAACGGCATGAGGACGGGTTGCTGATTTCTACGTATTGCCCTTATGGACTAGCTGCAAAAGAACAAATACCTTGAGGTTCTAATCATGTGACATCAACAGTAGACCGACCGTACAATGTGTCAGAAATAAACCTCTTTATTAGAAACTCATAGGTTCGTAACCAAAGCTTGTGCAGAAGTATGCGACTAATATTTTGGACCCACATGTGCCTTCCAGGATTCAACTGTAGGTGGCAGTTTTACAAGGAAATAAGGAGTTTCCGAGATGAAATAAAGTGGTGTGCCAGGCTGCCGGCTGCCCATATCTAAATACTCTATAACAGGGGAGCGCAACTCCAGTCCTTAAGCCCCCAACAGGTCAGGTCTTCAGCATATCCCAGCTTCAGCACATGGGGTTCAATCAGAGGCTCACTCAAAGACAGAGTCTCTGATTGAGCCACCTGTGCTGAAGCAGGGACTGATTGAGCCACCTGTGCTGAAGCAGTGATATTCCTGAAAACCTGACCTGTTGGGACGGGGCCTGGAGGACTGGCGTTGAGCAGCCCTGTTCTATAATATGGTTTGTATAACAGGTCTCTTCACCGAAGTGAAGAAGCTTTAAACGCATGACTACCGTTCTCAACACATCACTTCCTGTTTGTCCTGTCTGTGGCGTTCCGCCAACACAAGCACCAGGATACACATTACACTTCAACGCAAAGGTGACGCCGCCAGGCTCACAGGAACAGACTGGCCAATCTAAATGCAAAAAATAACACAGCTGGCTAGGGAAATGTGCACCTACACCAGGGACGGGCCACTCCAATCCTCAAGGGCAACCAACAGGTCAGGTTTTAAGGATATCCCTGCTTCAGCACAGCTGGCTCCAGCTGTGCTGAAGCAGGGATAGGCTGACATTAGCCTGAATTATAACGCCAACACAAAACAACAACAACAACAACAACAACAACAACAACAACAACAACAACTGAACAGGGGGGAAATTTAACCTAAAGGGCAGTACCTCCTGGTACTAACAAGTGAACCCATCGCAGTGATACGTTTAAAAATCCTCTTTAAAAAAAAAAATTTAAAAAGGGAAAGTATTTTATTAACATTTTTTTATTGAAAATAAAAGCTTTGGATCGTTTTGACAATCTTTATCCAATGTCTTTTGGTGATAAGACTCCCTTCAATCCAGTGCGCTCGTTTTCTTTTTTTTGCCCTCGTTAAAGTAATGAGGCCATCAGTCAAACAAATAAACGTAATTAGCGGATCAGCGTGGATTGAGCCTACGCAAAGAAATTAAAACATTCATTTGACAGGATAGAAATAAGTTAAATAGCACGGTTTCTTGCCCGCTATGAAGGACGGGGGGGGGGCTTCCAATTTTCTTTCCCACTAAATAGTCCTCTGAAGACTGAGTACTTCACTAGTACTTTTCTGTTTTGAAGAAATACTAAAGTAAATGAATACTCTCCACCACAGTGAGCTTTCTACAAAGCGTTGCTTGCTGAAACTTTGGAATTTTTGGGAATTTCTTTCCTCAATTAGCTTTGAGCCGGCACAGAAAGAATTATGTACAAAATGTATTTGGCTTTCGGGCCAAAGTTTGATACGCTTCTAAACATATCAAATAAGTGACGTAGTTACATAGCAGATGAGTTAAAAACAAAAAAGACATTTCTCCGTCAAGTTTAACCTATGTTAACATTTGACAACAAATAATGTATCCTATTATTTGTATTTACAGTATATTGATCCAGAGGAAGGCAAACAAAAAACCCCAGTGAAACATTAATATTATATCTGCCACCACAGTCTCCCTGGGTAAATGCTTCCCCTACCTCCGTAGTTTGTTTGACCAACGATGGCTTAATTACTTTGCAAACAGATGAACGGAAGCGACTGTTCTACTTGACTGCAGTATTCCTGCTGAAAAGCGATACACTTTCACACTTTCACAAGCTACAAAGACGTAAGAGTCTGGCTGATTGAGCCACCTGCGCTGAAGCAGGGATATCCTTAATACCAGACCTGTTGGTGGCCCTTGAGGACCTGAGTTAGCCACCTCTGATCTAGCGCCTTAAAATGGTTGTGCGCGTTCAATGCATCAACAACGTGTGTGCTTCCCATTTAATGCAATGCCAAATCGTGCTAAATCTTTAGCGACAATGCATATATCAAACTCTATGGCTACGGCCCCACTGCGCGTGTGGCGCGCCTGGCGGCGCTCGTTCCCTGCATCAGTGCGATCTGATGGACTCCAGGCATCTCGAGTCGGGGAGGCATGGCAGAGGCGCGGTGATGTCACGCGGCTGGTTCGCCCTCATTGGCTGAACCGTCGCCGTGACCAACGCTCGGCAGCCGCGCCAAATGACAAAAATCTTGGTCTTTTGCCAACGGCCGTCGCGCATCGAACGCGCAGGCCAACTAGGGCCTGCCCCACAGAGAGCTGTACTTTGTGTGTGGAGCGCACGCCATAGCGCGCAGCCGCGACCGCCAGGGACAGAGCCCAAGATCTGGAGCAGGTTAAAGCACCAGAACCAAGTGCACTCGTACTAACTGTGCGACTCATTTGCTTCTTCCATATTCCGCTGTGCAGATCTTTTCCTCCCACATGCTCCATATGGCAGAGACGTTTTTGTAATCCGTACACTTCAATAAAAAATGAAATGTTCCTGATCAGGCCCCAAAATAAAGCCACAGGAAGGAGATTCACTAATGCACACGCGTCCCCAACCTGTCTGGTAACTTTAACCCATCCCATACCCGAGTGGGCAGCAGCACAATTTCTTGCCATCCCACCTCGCAGTGAACGGGAATTCAAAGATTTGGACCTGCGTAATCGTTACCCACAACATGATGTTGTACGGCCTAAGTGCCTTTCACGTTTCATTGCGATGTATGGGATTTCGCTTTATAATCCGATCTTCAGGCAGGCCCATGTTTACTAAGCAGTGCGATATTGTAAGGCACCCGAAGGCTCGCTCAAATGAATTTGTTTTGACGGTCACAAATTCCTAATACTCCCGTCTATCGGCCTGACGCGACACGCTCTGGAAACTGGAGGAACACACTGACTCAGGCTATAGGCTAAATCTCTACGCTATTGCATCCCCAGGACCAAAGATTACTCAAGGCAGTGACACGTATAAGGGGTTAAATCTGGAGAGGGGGAGAAAAGAAAAAAAAAGAGGAAGATCACACACCCCCATTAGTGAAGGTTTAGGCAGGTGTTTATTTATAGACCTAGAACAAACAGCATCGTCCTGCTTTCTTCCTGATTGTACTAGAATCGAGGCAGAGAAGGGGTTGTCTGTCCTGAAACGCGTCAGCACCATCCTATATACCAGGCAATATATCATTTTGTGGACTAAAGTTTTAAATCTAGATAATAGATACTTTTGAATCAAAATCTGACAGATATTTTAAAATATATATTTTTTAAGAATCAAAGTAAGATTTTGTTTTTAGGTTTACAGAAATTAAGGAGGGGGTAATATATATATATAATATATAATATATAACAATATATATATTATAACAGACATTTAAAAAACAAACAACTGATATACAGTAGTTAACAGTTTACGAGTGTATCACAAATACAATAAAATCAACGGGGTTAAAACAATACTGTAAAAATGAAATCAACTATAAACGGTGTGCAATTTATTTGAAGTTAGAATGGTGAGCTGAGACTTAGGAAGGGTTTGATTTCCTTGTGCTGCTCCCCATTGTCTGATATCAGTGAGCTATACAGAGGAAAACTGGTCTCCACTGCACTCTTAGGCAATCAATCATTCTTTCAAGGCAAATCGACATAATTTATTTTTGCAGAGGTAAAAAAAAAAATGTATGTGCAACGTTTCGGGGTGGTCCCCTTCATCAGGTGCAGGGTGGTCCCCTTTGTCAGGTGCAGGGTGGTCCCCTTTGTCAGGTGCAGGGTGGTCCCCTTCGTCAGGTGCAGGGTGGTCCCCTTCGTCAGGTGCAGGGTGGTCCCCTTCGTCAGGTGCAGGGTGGTCCCCTTCGTCAGGTGCAGGGTGGTCCCCTTCATCAGGTGCAGGATGGTCCCCTTCGTCAGGTACAAGGTGGTCCACTTCGTCAGGTACAGGGCAGTTCCCGCCCCCTCTCCCCTCCCCCCCCCCCCCCCCGCTCCAAAAAGGTGTTTATATTTTGTCACCTGTGCAAAAATTCATTACTTAAACGTCGATTTGGCTTGAAAGAATGATTGCCTACGAGTTCAGTGGAGACCAGTACTTTTCGGTATAGCAGTTCAGGAGCCTATTGGGGTTCTTTCGATTCTCCTTTTCATGCACCGGGCCAAAGGAAAATGTTTGCGAGTGACCCTAACCATTTATATATTTCTGGACTGATATCAGTGTTCAACAAGAGTTTTTACAGACAAAGCCCCACCCTCCCCTCTCCCATCTTTATTGGCTCCCTGAATAGGACAGGGTGGGAGACCGGTAGAGTAAACACACGGTTGACAAACACTTTCCTATTCTGAGGCCCCAACGAAAAATAAATCATGGTCAATTATCAAAGAAACAAAAGTAGGGGTTGGCTTTAACCGTCTTTGACAAATGGTCCTGCCACCTCCATAGGCATGGACCTCGGACTCTATCAATGACGTGGCCTCCTGAGCGCTCAGCGTAATTGTTTCCTACTACCGCTGTTGGAAGCAGCAGGGGAGAGTCCCGCCTTCCGTTTAGTTACTGGGCAGATCGCGAACAGCCCCTAGAAAAATAACCAACCAACATGGCAAACAGCGCACATCACCCTTCATGACGTACGCTGTAAGTCTTTAGGGCACGGTAGGGGTGAAGCATGGTTACAGTGGTTTACGAAAAACAATTGGACCAATACATTCTTTATCTAAAATACTGCTTTTGGCCATCAGGCATTGCCCCTAACACAGGCACTTCGTATGGTATTGTATGGTATTTTCTGTGTACTTTGTCCGGAGTTGGGCTTTGGGGCTTACGATTACAAAGATATAGAACCAAAACTGTGTGACAGTCGTATTCAAAAAAAGTCAAAATGTTTAATGGACTTCCCCTTAATGCAAATTTAAAGCATACTGCTAGGTAGGACTGGTGCGTCAAGACACTAAGACATCTTACAGGCCCTTCATGTGAGAGTGAGCTGTAAAATGCTTTATGATTTAGCACCACTTAGTATATATGGCTCACGGAGCTCCTCATACGTCCTCCCAAGCCTGGCCCTACTGCCCCCTTCTCCATTACTGTTGGTAGCCCTATCAAACACCCAGTATCACAAGCATACTGCTTAGGTGCCACATTTGACTCCCTCAAATTCACAATGTAGCTAAAACCAGTAGATTTTACCTCCGTAACATTGCAAAGATTCGCCCTTTCCTCTGTCGCTCTATTGCTAAAACTCTACCACAGACCCTCCTTCCCTCCCATCTTCGACTATTGTATCTTTTTACTGTCCTGCCTCTCGCCTTTCTTCCCTACAAAATTGATCCTAAACGCTGCTGCTGCAAGAATAGCTTGACTTTTTCCTAATATGTCTCAGTGTCGCTTCTGCAGAAATCCCTCTCCTGGCTTCGTATTAAATCCCGTATCACTTTCAAAAATTCTCCTCCTCTCTTTTAAGGCTACACACTCCTCTGTCCCTCCTTACATCTCAGCCCTAATTTCTCACGATACATGCTCAAGGATGTCTTCTGTCTACATCTTTTCTACATAAAGCCCCCTCCCACTCTCAGCCCCACACCTCAGGAATGCCCTTCCTCTCAATATCCAACTAGCACCCTCTCTCGCCACTTTTAACGCCCATCTTAAAACTCACCACTTTAATGAAGCAATGGGTATCTCCGCTGGCTGATACTATACATCTCGTGTGCGTTTACCTTGACCCCTTGCAGACACACTTCCCATAACACCCCCTTAATGTCTATAAGTTCTCCCTACTTACCACTTAGATTATAAGCTCTTCGGGGCAGGGACTCCTTTGTTACTTTTATGCATGAAGCGCTTATTCCTATTATTCCATGTTACAGCTGTAAAGCGCCATGTACATACAGTATATGGCGTTATATAAAGATAAGGACAGGGATTAGGGAGTGATCAACTAAATCATACAAATTGTAATATAGAAAATAACTTCCAATTGATAATTCAAAGGTAGGTGCAGCTGTGATTTAAAGTGAATCAAGGAAAATAAGGGATACAAAATGTTTGTATCCCAGAAGAAAATTCACTTATATGCACACTACTGTGGTATAAAATGTAACTTTTAATACTAAATACTTAAAACATATATTACCGAAAAGAGTGGTATAATAAACATTAAAAATGAATTAAATGGATTAGACACACATGCACCGAGATATAGCTCTCATAAATATAGATATTCCAGTCAATAATTGCTACTGGAATCCTAGAGGCTGAACAGGGTGCAACCAGCCAAGGTGAGCCCAGAGGCTCAGCACTTACACACACTAGCACAATAAATTGTCCCTGACGAAGCTCCATAGTAGGAGGGAAACGCGCGTTGGACACGTGATTATGTCATCAGTCCCCGTTATGGGGCTGTTTTAACATAGTGTTTGTCCAGCAGCTCACTAGAGCAGCCATATATATAAAAACAGTGTAGCAGCTAGGGAATGGCTTCACTGACAGTGTTGCTAACTGGATGTTTGGGTATATAGTGACCTATCCCTGCTGGTGTTTGTGGCAACGCATTTATTGTGCTAGTGTGTGTAAGTGCTGAGCCTCTGGGCTCACCTTGGCTGGTTGCACCCTGTTCAGCCTCTAGGATTCCAGTAGCAATTATTGACTGGAATATCTATATTTATGAGAGCTATATCTCGGTGCATGTGTGTCTAAACCATTTAATTCATTTTTAATGTTTATTATACCACTCTTTTCGGTAATATATGTTTTAAGTATTTAGTATTAAAAGTTTTATTTTATACCACAGTAGTGTGCATATAAGTGAATTTTCTTCTGGGATACAAACATTTTGTATCCCTTATTTTCCTTGTTATATAAAGATATACATACATGCTATGTTTCAGAGATCAGGTATAAGGTCTTCCAAGTCCCACTGGGTTATAGTACTGTGGGCCTTTTCTTCTTCACTTGTAGTTATTATACAGGTAGGCCTCGCTTTTCCGACACAATGCGTCCCGCAAACCCGCGTCGGATGCGGGACAGTTGGAAAACGGGACTCATGTTAACCGGCGGCGGTTTACGTCGGATACGGGAAAACCGCGGCAGATAATGAGTTTTTGAACTGCATTATGTGTCGTCGGAAAACGCATGCAACTGACAACGAAACGTCGGAAAACGAGGACAACCTGTATTCACTAATGTAAAACAAGACCACCACTGGTAACGCAAGACCTCCTGTGAGCTTCTCGTATAACTGTACTGAAATATTATTTTCCATTTCTTTATGAATTATTATATTAATTCCTTCTAATATAACATGATTAAAAAATAAATAAAGATTATATATGTGTGTGCAAGTAAGTTTGCATTACTCTCATTCCAGCTTGTACTTTAGTGTTCTATAGTTCATCATTAGGATTTATTGAAAACGCGCTATATTAAATGGTATTTGATGGCTTCCTATTATGCTTAGAAAAACAAACCCAGTAACGCAGGAGTTAAATTGCAGAGCACTACTGTACCCAGTGGGATGATGCTAAATGCTCACTATGTAAATGTATACAGTGTCCCACAAAAATGCAAGAAAGCCAGAAATTCTGTGACAACGATGAAAAATGAAATGAACGGCATTTATTTAAAAAAAAAAAAAAAAATTTTGAATATGTATTGAATCTATTTATTTTACACACTTGCAGTGTGTCCACTCAGGTCATTGTGCCTTTTTATTCAACCCTAATGCACACCTGCCATTGCTTCCTTGTGGACTAACAGAGCCCACAGGGTAAGGAAAGTCCGTGTGTGTGAGACCTACAATAACTCACAATGTTGTATTTTAATAAAAAAAGGTACAACCCCTCGAAAAAAGTGTTAAGAAAAAAAAGAACAGGAAACCCGTTTTGTTTTTTTAATGTCTCCTTAGAACAAATATATTTAATAGTACCACAAACCTAACAAAACATTTTTTAGAATACGCAATTTTATGCAAACTAATAAAATTATTTGATATCCATCACTAAGGAAAGTGGAATTATTCTTTCAATGTTAATTCATTTTCTTCTACTCCCTCCATACCAGTATGGGAAATTCAGGTCCGGCTAGTTGGGGGAAGGACAAGAATGTAAACAAATCACAAATTAAATCCTAGGCCTACTCTGATTTTACTACCCAACATAATTTAGTGTTGTCCGCAAAAAAATGGACTTTGGTCTCTATGCAGCAGAGCGCGCATGCTCTGGACAGGCAGCAGCAGAGCGCACAAACCCGTAGAGGCAACAGAGCACAATACAGCCTCAACAGAGAGCAAATGCTGAACATAAAGCTCATAGCCTAGCTCAACGGCAGCATTCAGGTCCAATAATTGCCCTGTGGGATAAATAGCTAATTCGCCTAAACAGGAGCCTCAAGCCACACCCGTCACAGACTAATCTAATTGATTACATCATAGAAGACACTCCCTGCTTTTGAATTATTGGGTGGGATGAGCACAGCCCATTCTCATGGTCCGTACACTCATGACTAGCATCAACGACAGAAACGAAATCCTCTGCCACAGTGCCCATCATTAGGTGGGCTGAAGGGTATATAGCTTGTCGCAGAATACCACAAACCCAGTGGGAATCATGTTTATAGGATTGGCGAAGACCAGAGGTACGCCCACACCGGCTTGCTTCCCACTGGCCAAACAAATGTGGGATTTCGGGCAAATCATCATCTTTGCCTGGGAAAAAGTACGCCTGGAAGAATCCCTTTACCAAGATGTAGCAGAAGGAAACCAAAACCGGTGAGAAAAGAACGTACCCTCTTGATGGGTATGACACAAATAACGGCTCAAGTGGGAAAGCAGGGGGTCTTACAAGGGCTAATGGAGCCTGATTTGTTGAACGTTTTGTCCAACACCCAACTGGTCGGGGCTGGACTCCCCATTCATTTGTACTGGCATCGCTGGACTCCCCATTCATTTGCACTGGCATGGCTGGCCTTCCCATTCATTTGTACTGGCATGGCTGGCCTCCCCATTCATTTGTACTGGCATGGCTGGCCTTCCCATTCATTTGTACTGGCATGGCTGTCCTCCCCATTCATTTGTACTGGCATGGCTGGCCTCCCCATTCATTTGCACTGGCATGGCTGGACTCCCCATTCATTTGCACTGGCATGGCTGGCCTCCCCATTCATTTGTACTGGCATGGCTGGCCTTCCCATTCATTTGCACTGGCATACGAGAGACAGAAAGAAAAATGTGGAAAACAAAGACGTTGCTGTTAAATAGCTACATTCATAAAAACTGATTACAGATTTGTCTTTCAAACTTGTTTACTCATTAGCAGGTGTGTATTAAAGGATGTTTGAGCAAATTGTATTTGGATCCTAAGCAGACAGATACTTAGAAACATGTCGACGGTTTAATAAAGAAACTGAAAACATTCAACCGTGTAACTAAGTCTATACAATTCTCATCATATTAAACATATATTTACTATGTTTGCAAATGTTGGCCCTTACATACTGAAAGGGAACAGGACAATGTTATACACAACAAATACTCCTAAAATCCCTCCTAGAACAAAAGTGAATTCATTCAGGGGACCGGCTTAAGGAATCCCATCTGGGTAATTGATACTTTTGTATCTTTTATTATTATTTATTTTTAAATTGGACTTGGGATTGGTTTGATTTCCTCCGGCTGCTCCCGTTTGTGTGATGTCATGGTGTGATGTCATGGTGTGATCAGCAAGTTATTGGACAGCCAGAGTCCCCCTCCCCGTCCACGGATCCCAACATCCAACGGTGCTCAATCCTCATTCACCATTGGTTCTTAAAGCAGCATTCCCCCCTAGAGTCGTATAGGAATTTAACTCGTATGTTAGGATCTTGCCCCAAGCCCCAATTTAACCTCCTGGAAGTGGTCACTATGCCAAAGCAGGGGAACGCTGACACAGTCAGCCCTGGCACGTTTCTCAGATAACACTGCTTCCTCCAAAGGGACTTGTGATGAAGCAGTATCAGCTGCTAGGTGTCTCGGAGATGACATGGTGTGTGTGTGTGTGGTGTCCTTCACCTGCCACAGTCAAGATCTACAATAAAGGCCGTGATGGATAAAAAATACTATTAGAAACTGGAGCACAGATGAAATCATTAAGTTCTATGGGTGGAGTGGTCTGGGTACGATTTCCAGCATGTGCAGACAGAAAGAAGCCGGCACTCACATGGCTGAAGCCAACGATTTATTGTACCATTTAGGTTTCAGTCCTGCGTTTGGACCTTTATCAAGAATTCTGTATACTAAAAGAACTTTAAATATAGAATGCCCAAGATAGAGATATATATGTATAGAGCAAAAAGTGGGCGCCAATAAATCTCACTTTGGATATAGGAGTGCCTGTCCTTTTTGCTTTTTTGTATAGTCTCCTGGCCGTAGATATATAGATATAGATAAACAAGGATTACAGCGGCACACCACTGATGCTGGTATATTGACTGGGTGCATGAACCGCAAAAACATTGGCATAGAGGAGGAGCAGGCACTCCAGCTCTTGTGAAAAAATAGCAAAGGAGTGGGGATGGACGGACAGACAGACAGACAGACACACAGACTGACACACAGACAGACAGACACAGACAGACACACAGACAGACAGACACACAGACAGACAGACAGACAGACAGACAGACAGACACAGACAGACAGACACACAGACAGACAGACACACAAACAGACACACACACAGACAGACAGACACACACACACACAGACAGACAGACAGACAGACAGACAGGACAGACAACCAAAAAAAATATATATTTTATTATTATTATTTTTTTTTACTCGTGTTATATTAGAAGGAATTAATATAATTATTCATAAAGAAAAAGGAAATCATATTTATATATTCCCTCTTCAGAAACTAACAGGAGGCAAAACAATACATTATGGAATATACTGCTACAGAAGAGCAGAGAAACCTTAGATTTAATCTCAAGCTGCTTTTTAAATTCTG
>NC_134486.1:365790758-365823258 GCF_040206685.1 Ascaphus truei
GACTTTTTTGTTAGTATTGCATTGTAAAATGAGTGAGGAGCATATCTATGATTCCAGAAATACAGTGATCAGTGATTAAAAGTCTGTTATAGAAAACCCCAGCGGTGGCCATTTTGAAGTATCCACACACAAAAATATGGTTTGGAAATAAATACACCTTTCCCCATCTACCCATAAATATCTACTGGACAGCCAAACTAATCTTTAAAAGTTCACAGAACTTCCTCCCCCTCCCCCCCCCCCATATCCCATCCTCTACACATTTCCTTTCATTCTCACCTGTGCCACAATAATTATCTGGCATTTTGTCTCCATAATCCACACATCTCTCTATATGGGACACATTATGGTTGATAATAACAGCTCTTTTCCCTTTGCCAGTCCTCCTTACACCCACATACCCCTATGACAGGGGTCTCCAAACTCAGTCCTCAAGAGCCGCCCACAGGCCAGCTTTTATGGATATCCCTGTTTCAACACAGGTGGCTTACTCAGTGGCTCAGTCAAAGACATCTGTGCTGAAACAGGGATATCCATAAAAGCTGGCCTGTTGGCGGCTCTTGGGGTCTGAGTTTGGAGACCCCTGCCCTATGACATCGCCCACCACCACCACCACCAGAATGTGATTTCAGTGGGAAGAAGGGACACGACATTAAATTTGTACAAAATAAACTATTTCCAGCTTTTTTCCCTCGTTGCACTGTACTGCTTACTATAGGTTGGTCCATATATATCCATTTACCTGAGGATATTGTACTGCTGCTACTACCGGTTGAGAAATAATCTGCCAGAACCGAACGTAACCACCCACTGCCCCCCGCCAGTCTCGCGCATCTCCCCCTGCCTGCACAATCAGCACCCTTCCCATTCTCTGATTGCGCACATTCCCTCCTTGCTGTGCAGGGGTTACACAGTAGGTTGCAGAGGACCCTCTTGGGCTGGCAGCAGCATTAAGAAGGTCTTCTCCCCTCACTGTACCACAGGAAGCCGCGTAAAGAATCAATGGGCCGCATCATTCCAGCTGCGTGCTCTGAATCACATTACCAGCAGCACGGGGTTCATCGATTTCCAGCACCGAGTACAAGGGGAACCATCACCTGCCTCAGCCCACAATACTTTGCTCTCTGTTGTGGCCCCCGTGAGAACGGGGGCCCCCGGTTGGGAGGCTGCACAATTTACACTGAAAAGAAACACCACCAGTAAGTAGGCCCGTGTTTGTGTTTTCTAGCTCCGCGCATCAAAATGCTCCCAAAGCAAATGCAAAAACCAAGCACTAGAAGAATGTGATTTCAGTGGGAAGGCGGCACACAGCATTCATTTTGTACAAAATAAACTATTTCCAGCTTTTTTCCCTCGTTGCACTGTACTGCTTACTATATGTTGGTTCATATCTGTCCATTTACCTGAGGAGATTGCACTGCTGCTACTACCAGTTGAGAAATAATCTGCAGGAGGTTCCCATACAGCATCTCTCGGTGTAATTAGGGCTTGTGGACTAGATTTGGAATGGTTTACCACACAAAATTGTGAAATAATAAAAAAATATATATTTTTTTTTATCTTGAGCAATATTCAGATAGTTAATGGAGGAGAAAGGGTGGATCTATAAATAAGAAGCCGTGGGCAATAAGCCTACATTTACACTTTGACTTAGCCCAGAGTAAACGCAGAGCCCACAGAAGCCCTAGACGCAAGTGATTTTCCACAGCGTACACAGCTATTAAAAAGATTCTAATTGTACAAGTCTCGGGGGTGGGGGGACAGGGGCGGGAGAGACTGGTTTGCGAAATCAACTCACTGTTTGTGCAAAGCACAGGCTCACACAACTGCATGTGTACAGAGAACAGCGAGTACTGTTTATCTTGATATATGAACGTGTTATTATAAACATGTGGGCAGATTATCTGCGGAGTTAACCTGAGGAGTTCAGTGTCGCTGCAAATTATACCTCGGGCAAGGAGCATGTTTTTATAAGAGACTAGTTTATTTGAACTGTCACAGCTAGGCTGACAAGAAAAGGCCTTTCACAGAAGAGATGCAAGTCTCAATGGCCTCGAAACAACAACGTATGCCTATACACTCGCAGAACAACAAGCGGACATTGATCTAAACCAGGCACAACAGTCCCCAAGAGACTCTTTAGTGGTAGTGTTTGTACATAAACGCTAGTGCAACTACAGGCTTCTTAACACCTGTGCCAGATTACAAAAGTGAACAAATAGCAATGGCATGTTTAAGAAGTTAAGTGTAAGTGATTTTGGTGCCTAACCAATATTGTACAGACACCCGATTCAATTGTCCTTAACTTGATTGTGTATGCAGAGAATCCTGTCCATATAGAACACATAAGCATAATGTCGCAGGTCAGTCCCATATAGTGACTGGCGAAGGTGGGTGCCAGGCTATGACCCAAGGCAACTAAAGACAGTAGTATTTGCGGAGTTAATATCTGGGGGGGGGGGGCGTCTCAAAAAAAAAAAAAAAGGTATTTTTAAAATAATTGTTAAAATGTTCCATTTGTCTTTTCACCGGGTCCTACATTTGGCTATTATTTTTTTTTCACAGGATACAAATAAGAAAATGTATTATAGGCATTTAAACACACTGCATCTACTGTACACAAAAGGCAGGTGTTTTATATAATAAATGCCTGGCAGTGCTGTACAAATTTGTAACGGCATAAAAAATGGCCTTTAAAAGATGAACAAAGCGGGCATATACATATTACGGATTTCACCTTTAATTTCCTCTCATCTCTTGTGTGTCAAAATGGTCTGGTAGTCATGTGTATCCCGCCCTGATCCCTATATGTTGCCGTCACAACGCAGTAACGAGCTCAGAATACATGGTTCAAAAGAGATAAATGTCCATCAAGTTCAACCTATGCTAAATTTAGACAACAGATACTTATCCTATATTTGTATTTACAGTATTTTTATCCAGAGGAAGGAATAGAAAAATCCCAGTGAAACAATATCCAATGACGTTTCATAAGGGAAAAAATAAATTCCTCCCTGACTCCAGTAATGCAATCAGAATTCTCCCTAGATAAACATACTTCTTATGTTTAATAATTTAGTGTACCTTTCCTTTTCTTTAAAAAAAAAAAAAAAAAAGTCGAACATTTACGTAAAGATATCAATTGTAATTGTATCTAATTTGGCTAGCCTTTCCTCATAAGTCAGACCCTTCCATCCCCTTTATTACATTTGGTGGCCCTTCTCTGCACTTTTTCTAGTTTCATGATGTCTTTATGACATGGTGCCCAAAACTGTACTCCATATTTAAGGTTTAGTCTTACGAAGGATTTATAAAGTAGCAAAATTATGCTTTCTTCCCGTCCATACCCACTTTTATGCAAGTGCAGATATTATTTGCCTTTGCTGCTACTGCTTGACATTGAGCACTATTGCTAAACCAGTTGTCTACAAGCACTCCTAAATCATTCTCCGTCAACGATTGACCTAATTTTGTCCCACTTAGTTTATAAGTAGTCTTGTTATTTTTGCTTCCCAAATGCATAACCTCATCTGTCCATGTTTTCCGTTTATGAAGGTCCTTCTACAAAGCAATTACATCCTGCTCTGATTTTACTAACTTACATACATTTGTGTCATCAGCAAAGATGGAGACTTTGCTCTCTATGCTAACTTCAAGGACATTAATAAACATGTTAAAAGCCGTGGCCCGATATCCCAGTGGACCCATCAGTGTTCTGTTTGACAAGGCCCCTACAAAAGCTAACCCGAGCCAAAAACAAGCTGCTTATACATATTAACACAGCCACAAGGTGCAAGATGGCCACTCTATGGAAACAAGGGCGATTGCCATCTATACCCAATATTAAACACAGGGTATGGTTCATTTGCCAGATGAAACAAATGAGACGTTATCTTGACGACGCATGCCTAACATTGTAACGTGTAACCATGGGCCCGAGACCCTGGCAGATATTAATTTAACATTTTTTTATTTGCATAATTTCTCAGGTGGCGGAAGTGTATAGATATGATTGCAACTGAGAATAGAAATGAATTTAGGATGCGCTAACAAACAACAATACAAGTGATCGAAACTACATGTGTAATATGGAATTCGGTGCTGCCTGAAAAGGAACTGTTCTCTGTTCAAATGACGAGGTGTCCAGGAAAATATCAGCGCACTTCAAATAGAATGAAAAGAAAAAGAAAAAATACAGTGAAGCAAGTTCACAAAAACATACTCCAACAAAAAGATATGCACTTACATGAAAGTGCCTGGGTTCAGGCACTAAAAGGTATCTTTGCTCCTCAACCCTGATATAAAGTGAGCAGAAAGGGGGGCGATAGACAGCACTCTAAGATAAATGTGAGAGGTTGCAGGGTGCAGGGAACACAAAGGGACCCTTATTCCCCTCTCAAGTACTAACACACCTATGGAAGTACCAGCACTCTCTGTCCAACAGCTAAATGTTCTAATGAATACAAATGTCATGAAGGTGAACAAATTTGATGACACTAACAATAAACCGGAATCATAGCAATAATAGCAAATGTATGAGCAAAAAAATAAAGTGTCACCATGGGAAATGTCTCAACGTGAGGGGTGGAGGGGAAAGAAGGAGAAGGGGGAAAACAACACATAAAACATAAGGAAAAACACAATCTGGAGAAAAGAAAGCAAGCTGATCTTCCTCCCCCACCGCACGCCAGACTAAGTGGCGCATTGCCAACTGACCTGATAGTCACCGCCGCAGCCAGTCACAACGCGCCCTATCCTGCTCTGCGATCGCGCTCACAAACCCTGCATGGGAGCGTTACTGCCGCTCACGGTGGTGACTGAGGTCAGTCAGCGCTGCGCACAGCACAGGGGTTCAATTTGAGGCACCCTGTTGACCAGGTGCCCCTAGATTTTTCCATCCCAGCTGAAGACATCCCTTTAGGCTTTGTAGGGCCCTTTATCCCAATGCAGGGAGCCGCCACATAAAAAAAGACAAATAAGAATGCCTATTTTATATAGCACATGGCTATTACATCTTCCTCCTAGGAAAAAACCCAAATAAAACATGCAATTATTATGTAAAACTTAAGGATAGTAAAAAATGTTAAATGCAATTCTCCGCT
This sequence comes from Ascaphus truei, assembly GCF_040206685.1. Lineage (NCBI taxonomy): Eukaryota > Metazoa > Chordata > Amphibia > Anura > Ascaphidae > Ascaphus > Ascaphus truei. The sequence goes on from NC_134486.1 coordinate 365,795,861, forward strand.
CATGTAAACATAACTGGCGTTATAGGACAGGGGTGTCAAACTTTGCTGTGATGCCAAGAAAGAACTGTACTTTATTGCACTGCAGTGTTTTATTATTTTAGTGTTTTATTTTGCTCCCTAAAACATTTAGGAATAAACCCATTTGCTACTGGAGAGGACGCAAGCTTTAAGAAATCTATTTATATTTTAAATTACTTATCCAGGTAGCCAAAAATTCCAACTTTGACAAGTGAAGCCCAAAGCATAATAATACACACGGGTAGTGTAGGAGTACAACAGGAATCTTTCAGTACCGTTCTACAATTCAATTCACACAGAGATAAGAAAGCTTATACAAGGTAAGCAATAACAAAGCAGCAAAGATGGCAGCTGGGATGTGTGTGCACACTCAGGATTAAGTATCTTACAGAGGGTGTCTGTTCCAGATAGAAAAAAATATCCAACTTGAAGAAAAGACCAGAATGGTCTAATTATCTGCACCAGTCAAAATGAATGCAATATAGAGGGTGTTTATTGACCCATAACACACAGGAGCCCATTTGTTATGCGGTATAGGAGTTCTAAACCCACGGTATCGCATACTACCCGCTGGTACACAAGAGCCAATGGTGCTCCCCATTCCTCTGACTTCCAGGGCCCAGGATACTATGAAAAAGCAGAAGACTGAAGCAAATATAAAACGTATAAATATACACAAAGCAAAGGTGTTTTATACCTGAATTGCAATTATTCATTGAATTAAGGGGTGGGGGATAGACATAGCTATTACAAGTATATTATAATATACTTTGGAACCACTGTAAATAGTTTGTGAGGGCAATAGCAGAAAAAGTTGGTAACCACAGATATAGATGTGAAACCATCATAAAGGAGGAGGTAGTATTGGTACTATACAAATGTTTAGTGAGAGCTCATACCAGTATGGAGTACTGTGGAGATGGTGCAAAGAGATAACATTGATGGTGAATGGTTTATATTTAAAGTGCTATTATGGCAGGCTTAATGCAGTAATCCCAGCTGTTTTGTTTTTTTTTAGCTCCGGGGGGATCCCCAGATTCCATAGATACTTACTGGTGTAGTTAGCAGTGCTTCTGCTCCCTCCAAGGAAATCAAAATGGCAGCCAAATCTCATGGGTCCTGCAGGCCAACAGGAAGCCGAACCATCAATGATTGTGGCTTCATGTTGAATGGCCGTTTAAATGCCCTGGGAAAACGCCGGTAACTACACCATAAGGATCTAAAAAACTGGGGGTCCTGGAGCTTAAAATGGCATCGCTCAGCTCCAGAGGTCCCACCAGTTCCCACGATGTAAAAAAAAGAATAATCACATCGACTTTTAGACGGGATTGCCGCTTTAAGGACCCTACATACGAGGAGAGAAAACAAGAATTACATGCACCTTCAAACACCTCAAAGACAGCAATATTTGCCACAGGAGAAAAGCATTTTCAGAGGGAAAGATACATCAGGACGAGCTGGAGCATTCATATGAGCATGTATTTAATTTCCTGAGAGCATGTAGCTGCACGGAACAACCTTCCAGCAGACACGGTGTGAGCAAACGCACTCACAAATATCAAAGCTCATTATACACATCAGGGAATCCTAAAGAGTATGGAGTGACTAACATCTGCCTTACACCTAGTACAGTCTACAGCCTAAATAAGCTGTGAAACCCCTTTCCAGTGCTGGGGAGAGAGATCAGCTCGGGCCAAATGAACCGGGTTGAAAATCTCTATCAGTGCGGGGGGGGGGACACTGCTTCACTGCATGTTGAATAATGGGCTATCACTTTGTATCTAGCAAGGGAAACGTTTTTTGTAGGGTGGCACGTGGGGGGTGATGGACCGCGGCAGCTGCAGTACGCCTCGGCTTCCCAAAGTTGCGTCCCATAATGCTTTGCTTTAGCGTTATACAAGCCACTGTGGACAGCAGCCCTGCGGAGATTCACAGCTCTGCTTCCAAAGACGTTCTGCAGCAGCAGCCGCCATCTTTCCTGCACCAGCGTTTCCTGCCCTGGACTTGTGCAAGTAGCTGACATTTCTCCGGTCCTGCACTTTGCCATTACGCAACCGAGCCTAATCCATATTAACTGCTGGTTTGTTTTTTTCCCTGTGTTTCCCAAATACAGTACATTAAACATACGAATTGCTGCTTCACGCTGCACAGATTACAACCTGCAATGTTATCCGGATTGTGCCCTCGCATGAGACAGAGGTAACTTCAGCCTCCTTTTCTGCAAGCATATATTAGTCTGAGAAAACAAACCATTAAGCATGCCTATAAAAAAATGCCATAAAGTTCAGAGCCAAACTAATGTTTACGTATGATTTCTGTGAGCGGGGACAGCTGGAATGCATCTCCCGGGTGCTTTTTAAACGGCAGACCACTTAAGCGGAAGTCTTCTACTGACCTGTAACTGGGAATGCAGCTGGCTTCTCAGGAACACCCAATCTGAAACCGCTCACTCTAACCATTTTAAGAATGAAAGGACGCCACGAATGGCAGCACTTTGCGGATTCACGTGTGTGATGCTCGACACTTGCCATGGGATCCTTTCTTTCCTAGCTTTGTGTGAAAGTCACAACAATTAACGACAAGTCTGAGGCCTCGTTCAGGGTGCCTGCTTCGCGACGTGCGCGTCCGAAACAAAGTGTTTAAACTCAATAGCGGTTTTCAGGGTAGCAGCTACCCTGTCGCCGAAGTACGGAGTTGACGCTGCTACAGTTTGCATAAGGCTGCGGTCCCAGTCATAACTGTGACACGCGCGCCCGGTGGGGGGGGGGCGGCGCGTGCACAGCGCTAACCGCGATCTGCGGTCTCCAGGAGAGAGGGAGCTTGCGATGGGAGGGGGCGTGGTCGGGGATTTGCGGGGGCGTGGCCATCACGTCATGCGGCTGGTTCGCCCTCATTGGGTGAACCGCCGGTGGGGGCGTGGCCACGCCTCCGTCGCAAGGTTTAAACTCAATTTCATTGAGTTTAAAAAACCTTGCAGTACGGCGCGGCTGCACCTTCAGCGTGAAGGTGAGTACTGGGCCCTTCCCCATTGAGGGGCAGTGCTTACACGCACAGCGCGCGCCGAGTTGTGCGCTGTAGCAGTGACTGGGATCGCAGCCTAAACAACTCAAGTTGTTTTTTCAAGCTGCAGCAGCGTCACTGGTACTTCGGCAGCCAATGAAATCATTCTTGAAAATGATTTGAACAGAGCAACACCCATCCCTAAGCTGAGGTATGTAGACCCGCCTCCTGAAAGCTTGAAAAGGTCTGCTGGGGACGTGCACACATCGCCCAGCAGACGGACACGCGCACCCTCCACCTCCTGTCTCTGCCACCCTGAACGAGGCCAAAGCTAAAATTAATGACCGTGTTGGCTAAGGCCGAGTCCATAGAAGGACAGGCCGCGCTGAGCCGTGCGGACGCTCAGCGCTGAGCCCCTGCATCCTCAATGAGGATGCCTTGAGAGGGGGCTCACGCGAGCGTCCGCAGGCGTGCTGAGGCGCTGGAATTTTCAGCCAAGCTGTTTTTCAGCACGCTGTCGGCTGAAAACATCCAATCAGCCTGAAGCAGCGTCAACGTCACGGCGTCGCGGGCGATTGGCCCAGCGACGTCACTGCCCTGCCTCCCACCACCTCCCCCCGGCTCCCTTCGCGCACGCTGGCTCGCCTGCATGTCCGTGGAATCGCGCTGACTTAAGCAGGCGAGCCTCAGCGTTAGCGCGCCTCCGATCTCCTGAAGCCTCTATGGCCCCGGCCTTAGGCTGCTTGCCTGTTTCAAAAACAACAATGATCTCTAATGAACAACATTGCTTTGCAAATCTGTGGTGTGTGTAATATTTATACATACATACATACATACACACACACACACACACACACACACACACACACACACACACACACACACACACACACACACACACACACACACACACACACACACACACACACAGACAGAGACACACACACACACACAGACAGACACACACACACACAGACAGAGACACACACACACACACAGACAGAGACACACACACACACACACACAGACAGAGACACACACACAGACAGAGACACACACACACAGACAGAGACACACACACACAGACAGAGACACACACACAGACAGAGACACACACACACACACAGACACACACACACACAGACACATACACACACAGACACATACACACACACACACAGACAGACACACACACACAGACAGAGACACACACACACAGACAGAGACACACACACACAGACAGAGACACACACACACACAGAGACACACACACACATAGACAGAGACACACACACAGACAGAGACACACACACACACAGACACACACACACACACACACACACACAGAGACACACACACACACAGACAGAGACACACACACACAGACAGAGACACACACACACAGACAGAGACACACACACACAGACAGAGACACACACACAGACAGAGACACACACACAGACAGAGACACACACACAGACAGAGACACACACACAGAGACACATACACACACACACACACACACACACACAGAGACACACACACACAGACACACACAGACGTCCTCTGTCGTCATATTAAAGGTCTCTCAAATCCATCAATACATGTTGCATCATAAACAAAGATCCCGCTTAGCTTCAGAAGTTTATGACGTAGCACTCCGGAAAGGTCATCTTTAGTTTAAATGAGTGCGGATTACAACAATAACATGTCTGGCTGTGTCTCAATGTGCTGTGACTAACTCTCTACACCAGGGGCCAACTCCAGTCCTAAAGGGCCACCAACCGGCCAGATTGTAAGGATACCCCTGATAATGCTCAGAATGACTGAGCCACCATTTGAGCCACCTGTGCTGAAGCAGGAATATCCCCAATACCGGGCCTGTTGCTGGCCCTTGAGGACTGGAGCTGAGCACCCCTTGCACAGTGTATTTGCCGTTCACATGAAATACCAGTGACTGAAACAGGCAACTAGTTTCCAAGGTGCCGAAGTTATAGGAAAGGGAATGTTAGTGATTCCTTCACACCTAGGAGTATTGGGCATCGTTTCTAAGGCGGCGGCCCCAGTCCCTTCTACAGCGCTCGCCTCGGCATTCAAGCTCCGCCCCCCAGTCAGGTCGGTCCCAGTTAGTACCCTGTTGCGCACCTTTCCCCAGCGGTGCGCGACAGGTTTTCAGGCAGGCAGGGAAATTTAAACTCCTAGTTTGCGATGGAGGTGTGGCCACGCCCCTGCCGGCGATTCACCCAATGAGGGCGAACCAGCCGCGTGAGGTCATAGCTACGCACCTGCAAAACACCCACCACGCCACCTCCAGTCGCAATCTCCCTCTCTCCCAGAAGACCGCAGATCGCAGTTAGCGCTGTGCACGCGACGCCGCCCCCCCCTCCCCCTCCGGGCGCGCGTGCCACAATGCTAACTGGGACCTCACCCATAGGCTTCGTCCAGGGTGGGTAGAGGCGCGCTGGCGCTCCAGCGCTGCACCCTGCTCGGCCGTGCTTTTCCTGGCCGGCTAGGTGCGAGCGCGTCTGGGGGCACGGCCTCTACGTCACGGAGCTGGTGGGCGAACCGCTCACGTGACGCGCCTGCGAGTGGCAAATTCAAATTTGCTCGCTCGCCAAGCGGCTGAGCGTGGAGCAGGCCCGCCCGCTCAGCAGGACACGTGCATTGTCGCAACGTGATTACCGTGAGCGTGCGTGCCCGCTCAGCGCCACCCTGGACGAGCCCTAACGTTCAAATGAGGAAGGGTAATTCTGCTCACCTTGTTCCTAATCGGAAAGCCACTTATGAATGGAGCCTTGGACAGTTCCTCTCTGTACGGTACAGCTGCTTCCCTGTTTAGGGAATCAGTGGTTCAGTCATTGACTGAGCCACCTGTGCTGAAGCAGGGATATCAGGGCCTTAGAGGAGGATGGTAGTCAGCAACCAGACAAACCAAATACAGAAGAGAACTGAAACAACCTCAGACACCTCAAAATACAATGTTCCCCAAACGTTTCCAAGACGACCGGCAGTATATACAAATACATTTTGGTCGGATTCTTTTTTTTTTAGGGCGTCTATAACTGACAAACAACACATTAAATATATCACTTGTCACATAGCCACTTTGATCCCAAGTATACAGCACCTTTAATAGGACCTAATTTGGGATGCAATTTGGAGCTGCAGCTTCTCCCTGGCTCTTTATGACACTAGCTCCTCACGAGAAAGGATTTTCAGGATTTGTTAGAAATGCTTTTTTTTGTAGTATCATTATTATTATTATTATTTAGAAGGGGGATCTTATATTAAGCAAACCATGGCTCTAGCGAGTTGAAGATTATGGTTTTAATGAAACAAACATTACGTTTTCTTAAAAGACGTTCACGCATCGTTTTGATTTAGTCTAAGAGAGGGGTGTGCTGAAATAATACATTGGCATGCATGCTGCAACTCCTCCAGTAATTATGCGCAGTCACCTAATAGTACAGGCAGTCCTCGGTTATCCGACACAATGCGTTACTCAAAATGGCGTTGGATAGCGAAACGTTGTAAAGCGAAACACATTTTCCCATAGGAACACTGTTTAAATGAAAGGTTCCGTTCCTGAAGGCATTTTTAATGCTAAAATACACAAAATATTTTACGCAGACAATAAGATATGCAGCACACACATAAATTATATAGTGTATATACTGTATTATATATATAACATAATATAAATATATAATATAGTATAATATATATATTATATGCACATAAACAACTTTGCAAAGAGTCGTAAGAGCGTTGGATAAGCCGTTTTGGCGCTGTAAAAATGAACACAGGTATGCATTGCATAGCGTTGGATAAGCCATTCGTTGTAAAGCGAAGCGTTGTAAAACGAGGACTGTCTGTAGTCCGTACACATTCATAACTTCAACAACCTACCTGCGACTCAAAGCTGTCACCGGGCTAAATTCCTTCAAGACTTCAGCTCTCACACATTTGATCTCGTCTGTAACTGTTACATAAGCCGATATCATATTATGTCTAACTGTCCATCAAATGTCTGTAAATATAATGTATAACCTCTGTTCATTTAATGTAACTATGTATCTATCTGTCATCATAACTCTGTGCTCAGGACATACTTAAAAACGAGAGGTTACTCTCAAATGTATTATTTCCTGGTAAAAAAATGTCTTATAAATAAATAAAAATAAAACTACCCACTTCCTCTTCTACAGAATTTCCCTAACCTTTAAATAAGAGATACAAGTCTCTTCAAACCCACCTTAGAAAACTTGACACCCTCTTCAATTAAATTTGTCGTTTTGTTCGCCAATGCAACTACAACACACATCACTGCGAAATGCTCAAAGAACTAGATTGGTCATCACTAGAGTCTAGGCGCAAAGTTCAAATGCCTTCAAATGTGGAGGCAAAGTTCTTGCCTTCAAATTCTTTCTGGGCAAGCTACACAGCTATCTGAACAAGCTCCTCACCCCTACCACATGCAGCACCTATCACCTGAGATCAGACTTCAAAAGACTGTTCTTGGTCCCAAGGCTCAACAAAGTATCCGGCCGCTCCTCCTCCTCTTACCGTGCACCCCAAAACTGGGACAACCTACCAGAGACTCTCACATCCACCACCAGTTTAAGTTCTTTCAAATTAAGGCTGTCACACATTTTAATCTGGTCTGTAACTGTTTCATACGCCCATAATATATATTATCTTTAACTGTGCACGCAATGTCTTGTATATAATGTATACCCTGCTCATTTATGTAACTGTATTTGTAAACATGTATTATTTGTCATCATAACTCTGTGCCCAGGACATACTTGAAAACGAGAGGTAACTCTCAATGTATTACTTCCTGGTAAAATATTTTATAAATAAATAAATAAAATAAATAAGTCCTTATTCAAGTGATTTGAAGCAGCTTACAATGCTGGGGGGGGGAGGGTTTAAGAATTTCCTTCTGACCACCTGACTTTTTCATAAATATAATATATACTATAATAGCCTTGTGTCTGGCAGGCTGAAGTCCTTTGCTGTATGTTGTTCCATCACCTCTGCTACAGTACGTGGCTTATACACGACAGTTAAGAAATACATCCTCCCAGTTCCCCTGAGCCTCCCATCCTCCAACATGACCACTTGGTTCTTGCATTCCTCGATCTCTGAGAAACACCTCCTTCCGGGAGCCAGTCACTATTCTTGATGTCATTGAAAGTTTCGATCATATCCCCCCCCCCCCTCAATCCCTTCTCTTGTAAGCTGTGCATGTGGAGGTCACACAGCCTTTCCTCATAAGCTACAAGTAAGGATTCTGGTTTTCTGTGTTTATTTTAGCGTAGAAGATAAAAATACCCCTTGTGGTGCATTTGCATGTCTCAGACAGATCTGCAGACGTCTTTCCCCCATCACCGCTTAGCAAACCATGCTTCCTCTGCAGCCAGGGATTCTGGGTAATGCAAATGAACACTGAGTCACGCTTAACTACTTATCCATTTGAACATGGATCCTTATAAGCCAGGCCTGCACAACTCCAGTCCTCGAGGGCCGCAAACAGGCCAGGTTTTCAGGATATCCCTACTTACTGAGCCACTAATTGAGCCAGCTGTGCTGAAGTAGGCATATCCTGAAAACCATGGCCTGTTTGCGGCCCTCGAGGACTGGAGTTGTGCAGGCCTGTTCCTAGGTAACATAGTAAAAAGCAGAGTGTTGTGCAGGAAAGCAGAACGGCGTTACATCACCTTCTCACTATATTCATACTATGGAAGATATTACCAACGGCCTATAGTAACATTGCCATCGGCGAAATATTGTTTTGGGAATATGAAATGAAATCATTAGTAGAGCTCCCAAAAAGCTATCAATGCGTTCCACACATGCGCATCACTTTGTCCAAGCACTGAAGCGCTCGGAAGAAAGCGCGAGAGGCAGAGAGCAGGGATATTGCTTTTGCCTGTATAGAGCTGTGCATGTACTGTAGCACCCTCGGTGACCTTCTTCATAAACGTATTACTCCAATTTCTAACAATTAAAAAAAAAAAGATGGATTGTAATATCTATAGAGGGTACGTCACACACTGTATGAAATTAAATATAATTATTATTTACAACGCCAACATATTCCGCCACACTGGGTCGGAGGGTGTAAATAACATTTCAAACATTAAAGCTCAAGCTGCCATATATTTTTTTTCCATTCAATATGTGCATCAATATAATCTGCACACTGACAAGTGATTAGCCAAGTTGCCGACTGATGCGTTCTCGTGTGATCGATCAGCGACGATTCGGCTCGGGGGTTCACTAAATCTGTCAGTGCTACAGAAGTGTACCCAAGATGCAAAGTTGTGGGGAAGATCATGTGACCAGGCAGTCACTAGATACCATTGGTGCACTGCTAGAGAGAGGGCAAAAAGGGGGGAGGGTGGGGTGTGCCAGAGCTTGTTTCAGAAGAGGAAGGGGATTGGTTGCTATAGAAACAAAAATGCTTGTTACATAAGAACACATTAAACATGTCTTTAAAATGTTTTTTTTACTGTTTTAAGTGCTACAAATATTTTCTCATAGCACAGAAATTATTTCTTTAAAAAAAAAAAAAACCACATGTAGGATATTGCTCGAATTGCAGCTTTAACACACACTGTTACAGTAGGTACAGAGGGCGCTTCCCTAAGGAGCTTACAATCTATAAGGAAGGGTAAATGAAAATATAAGGAGAAGGGGGAATATAAGGTTAATTAGTTGTGAGAAAAAGTAGAGTGCCTTTCCAAGCTCCCTTTTACCATACCCACGTGCCATGAGCAAATGCTTGTGTGTTAGTCGGTGATAGCGGCCAACCCAATGAAAATGCAAGTGGAATTCCCTCCTCCATTTCCTGTACCCAGGTCCAGGTGCAATCACGTGACGCAAAAGTGCGGGCCTCTGGTGCCGCCGGACCCCTGGCACTGAGAAGGTTGGGAGCAGCAGTCTCTGCCGGTCGCCTTTTGCGCCATTTGACAATTTATATATTTTTTTTAAAGGACCAATCCAAGTGGGAGATTATTTTTTTGATAATTTTTTTTTATCATAGGTTTGAAGCAGGGGGTCTCCAGAGCTGAACCCCTTGAATTTCAGCTCCGGGGACCCCCTGCTTCCAGAGATACTTCCGTAGGGGGGTGCCGGTATCTCCCGCCAGTTTGAAGCTCCCGGGTCAAGTAGGCCAATAGGAAGCCGCACCGGATTACGTCACAGCTTCCTATCGGCCTGTAGGGCACGGCTGGGGCTTTAGAAGGCGGCCATTGCGTCATGCCGGCTACTGGCACCCCCTACGGAGGCAAGTATCCCTCGAGTCAGGGGTGTCCCGCTGCGGGAATTAATGGGATGCAGCCTCGGAGACCCCCCGCTTCAATCATATGTCAACACATAAAACTAAAAAGATGCAAAAATAAACCGCGCGGTTGGATTGCCTCCTCAAATCTTTTCTTGCCCTTTCGAACGCTATTTTAAATTGTACAATTTGGTGCATTTCAAATATAAAAAAATAATAATAATAATAATAAAAAGGAGCAGGACATTATAGCAATGAAACGCCTCCAGGCTCCTGAGGGGGATTGCTGCTTTAATGGGCTCATAATCCATAAAGGAGCGAGCGTCACGCGTATATATTATGAGATCGCACAAACTACACAGACTCGTTTTTCTCCGTGGTTATGGAAGGAGAGAGACTTGTATTTGAATAGTTAGTGACTCCGTTTTCCTTTGGATCATACCTACACAGGATCGCCCAGGGGGATAAGTATATATCTGTCCTACCCCTATTGTGTTTGGGTGGACTACCTGTGTCATTTTGATGCCACGATCTTCATCAATATTGGATAATCCAGGACAATATTTCACCCATTTTGGTGGTTTTTGTGATATTTTACTGTATTCTGGGATAGGACTATATACCAAGTCAGTACTTTTATTTTATTTATTTTTACGGACTCCAGCTCATCGTTTATCTCTGGGCTGGGACCAGTCTTGTGATTACCATTCTGCTGCATGTGTGCTTTGCAGGTGATTTTTGACCAGTTTTATTATTGGTGTGTCCTCTAGGTTTCCAATTCAGTTTTCTGACTGTCCGGTCTTGATGACCCAGGGAACTGGTTTCCCTGGGCTCTCACTTTATACCTTTATTGCATTAGCTTGTCAAGGTTAGACCGATGCCTTTGTAGTATATGATATGCACTTACCTTGTCTATTCTGGGGTCCCGCTCCTTTGGTTTTAATTATGTTTTAAGTTTGTTATATTTGAAGACATTAAAAGTAAATATTCTCTAGGGATATCCTGAGTGCTCTTCATTGAGACTTCTTGTGTTCTTTATTGTGGTATTTGAATGTTTGCACACGCTTCCGGTAGCTGCGCCTGCAATTAATTAAACACAAACCTGCTGCAATCTGTCCGCGTGACACCGGTGAAAGTAATTTATGTCCGGGAGTGTGTGTGTAGAAATCTGTTTTCACTTCAAAACTACAGTCAGCCCCTAGCTGCCCAGAGGAGGGAGACCACGCATAGGGGTTAACCACGCTCCATGTAACCCAGGGGGGGGGGGGGGCAACTTCAGTCCTCAAGGGCCACCAACAGGTCAGGTTTTCAGGATATCCCTGCTTCAGCACAGGTGGCTTAAATGGTGGCTCAGTCATTGTTTGAGCTCCGTGTGCTGAAGCAGGGATATCCTGAAGACCTGACCTCTTGGTGGCCCTTGAGGACTGAAGTTGGCCACCACGGCGTTAACTCTTTGGGTGCCCAAGGACGGAGTTACTGCATCCCGCGTTCTGATTCTCCACGGGGCCCGTGATGTAGTAGCTATACTTACAATGTAACTGCGCACAGCGCGATCGTACGGGAAGAGAAACGGAAGAGGGCTCCTCCTCTTCCCTTCAGTCATCAGCGGAAGGCGCGATCCCGGCGAGGATGCGGCTTCCTATTGAGCTAATATATGGCAGCCTTTATGGTTCCCCTGGAGGGAGGCTTAAACGTGGTAACTTGTAACAGCTGTAAGTATCTCAGGCACCGATCTGACCGGGACCTAGAACTCAGAGGAAACTCCTCTTGCGCTCCCGCTCGGCTGTATTGTCGCAATCATGTGACGGTTTTTGAGGAGTGACAACATGATCACAACTTGCCACAGGAGTTCTGGCACTCGGGCCCTCTCACAGTTACATAAACAGCAAACATTATAATTACAGAGTCTTGAATAAAATATCCACTGGTACCAAGTTTTTTCTCAGGGAAACGCCCGCGGAACCGCAGCATTTCACGGAACACCGGTTCAACAACGCTGGGCTGAGCCCTCAGCAGCCCCACTGGATGGAGAAGGGTTAAACGTCTAGAAGCTGCAACTGTATTTCCTCAGTGGAATTAGAAGCATGGGAAAAAATTTCAGCAACTCTCAGGGGTGAGAGGGAGTACGGAGAAATATTTCGGCTCCGCTGCACATCTCGCTCCCCTAGAAACTGACTTGATTTTTTTTTTCCCCTTTGCTGAATAACAGAGCAATGAGTTGTGCGATTGATCTCGGGGTTGGTGTAGTGAGCAGGATGTCCCTCAAAAGCAACGAAAATGTCGTACCTAGCGAGTCGGTGTTTAGTTTTGGTTTGTATTCCAGTGTTGTCATTTTATTAGCAAAATCTGTGTTTATCAGCGTGTATGAAACAAATTGACACGCATTTCCATTTGGTGTTTATCGGTGCACTTATTTTTTTACTTCCCATACTCCTCGGTGATGTCTCAGTTCCAGGCTGCCACAAGAGGAGTAAATTTAGTAGGATCTAATGCTTTTTTCGGTGGTTACCTAAAACCGGAATCCCTAGTCACAACCCATAGTAATGTTATTTTCACACACAAACTGTTGCACTGTAATTAAACATTTCAGTCTAAGGCTAAGGCCCCGGTAACTCAGCTGCAACGCGCGCCCGCGAGATTGGCGGCACGTGCAGCCGATTCCCTGGTCTGCAGCTCACTGCAGGAAGAGAGACCGGGGGGGGGGGGGGGGGGGCGTGGCGTGGGAGTGACGGGGGCGCGGCCATGACGTCACCCGGGGGGGCGTGCCGTATCGCTCGTCGCGAGTCCTGCTCTCAATTCTATTGAGAGCAGGAGCAACTCTCGCCCCAGTGATGCGGCCCCCCCTCGCAGCGGGCCCGGCGCCATTGAGGGGAGGGCTCTCGTCCGTGCAGCGTCCCCCACAGCGGACGCTGTAGTAGGCAGCGGGGTCAAGGCCTAAGGCCGCGCTTATAGTGCTGACGACGTCGCCCGAAAACAAATGCATTGTCGCAGTCGTGTGCTCTTATAGTAAGCGCGATGGCGACAAAGCGACGCGATTTTTTGAAGCCAGGAATATTTGATTTTTCAGGGGCTATCGCCTCATGTGACAGCACCTGAACCAATCAATGGCCTGGTCGCTCGCGACGACGCCGCAAAGCGAAATACAACGGTTGCTAGCGGCGACGGGTGATGTCGCGGGCACTATATGCGCGGCCTAACATGTACAACCATGGCTGTGACAACGACCAATCGGAATGCTTAATTTAGCAAAGCTTTCAAAAAAGGTACGGCACACACTGTATGCAGACTTCCTCTGATTGGCTGAGACAGTGGCCATGGATACACTAAACGCACTACACAAATCATTGGAGGACAGGATTACATTTTTATATCAAACATACAGTTTATTGTATTTTTTTTTCCCCCACTGGATTTGTTTGTCAGAAAGTCATTGGAACCTTAATGTTATGTAATAGTAGGTTGTGTCACAGACAGACAATAAAAAGGATCTCGCACTTGCTTCACCTTCCAAACATAAATGAATGAATGTGCAAGAGATTAACCTTTTCCCATAACAGTTTCCCCATAAGAGGACAGTTCCCCAACTCGGCAGTGGCCAACTCCAGTCCTCAAGGGCCACCAACAGGTCAGTTTAAGGATATCCCTGCTCCAGCCCATGTGGCTCCATTAGTGGCGCATTCAAAGACAGACACCTGTGCTGAAGCAGGGATATCCACAAAGAACAGACCCGTTGGTGGCCATTGAGGACTGGGGTTGGCCACTCCTGCTCTATCTAAACAGGCAAAACAGTCTAAATTAGGATAGAAGGTATATTTGGGTTGGGTTCACTGGTCTCAATTCCACAAATGATTGGTTAAGATAGAGATTATAAATGATGGGAGTGGTGAACAAGATTAACTGTGCCCTTGTATGCCTAAAGTAACTGCAGCCTGAGGAACAGATTGTGAATCATTGTACTGACAGCAAAGAGCAAACTTAACATAGCTCCCAATGTCAGTTCTTAATGCCCACACATGGAATTTGTCACCAGTGGAGCTATTTTTCTTAATCTTGAGAATCTTATAGCTCTTTAACATGTCAAATCCCCCGCACAGCTATTTTCATATTCTTTCATGAAGAAATAAAACAATTTCCCCAGCATTACTGTAGCTACTGTGCGGATAGTTTAAAGGGGCAGTGACATTTACTAAGCAGTATGCACATTACAGCTTATTAAATTGAACGAGCCATCAGGTGCCTCATAGTTCAGCACGGATTAGTAAATATGATCAGTAATCGAACTGCATTTTTTTGGAGAGCGGTCACGGGAGACCAGGCAATTGACACCTTTTATACCGGGATCATATGATTGAGCAAAACAAGCAGGTAAAATAAATTGTAGTTTATTCCAGGAAAAGATATACACACAATGGATCACAATATGCAATAGAACACACACACTTACTGGGGATCTGGGCTAACAAACTAAACTTTCCTGGTCCAAATGGAACGCAATTCGGCGTGCAGTTCCAGCCACGACCGCTACGTTCCGTTTTCAGAACTTGGCCCCTGAAAAGCGGGACTTGGCTTGCGTCTATTTCTCTCAGAGCATATTTTTGGGATCTTGATTTTGCCGCTGGTGGTTTGGCGCTTAGAATCTGAGGTCCTGATTGGCTGCTAGGTTTTGGAGTCCCATTTACAAAACACTACAGCCAATCAGCGCGTGGGAATTTCTATGCCAGTCTTTCACCGATTTGCCGGTATTCTGAAGCCAGACGGGCACCGATTTCAATTCTGCTAAGGGGCATGCGCCAACCTGGCACCTCTGCCTCTTAGCATATTGAGCCCCCCACTGTGCCAGGCTCCTCCGAGTCTGGGGATGGGCAAATGGTGGCCGGATAGCCCTATGTTATACCAGGACGTGGGTACTCGAGTGTAACTCCAGTACCCCGTCTGTTCTAACACCTTGGCATCCCTGAGGCTTTCAAGTCCGGGACCTGAGCAGACAGTGGCACCAAGCCTGGTGGCCAGCTGGTCTCTCGGAACCCGGGACATGGAAATCCCACAGTTCATACACAGGTTACAGGCATATATATCTATTAAATAAAATCCTTTATTAAAATATATCTTTACACTGTATCTTGTTCTAAAAATGTCCAAGTCCCCCTTTTCTGGTGCCAGGGATAGAATAAGGAGTTATACCTTCTACTCTTACTAGCCTTACCGCTACCGCACTGTAGAAACCCGACTTTACATTTGGCACACAAATAAAACCCTCACAGCTTTATCACATAGCTGGAGCACCCCCTGAACCCCTATATCCGGGACAGGGTGACTTGGGCACATACTGGGCACCCACCCCCTCATACTAGTGACCCCGGTACCGTTCTTAGGATAACTTGATCCCCTATGCAACCTTTTTACCTTTCTGGTTTGGGCTGAAGCAGGGACTCCTAGCGGTGAGTCGCAAGAACTTTTCCAGGGTAGGATTTTGACCGGAGCACCGGGCTTCAATGTATCAGAGAATCGCACCTGATTCTCGGGTACATCTTTGGGGTATCCCGTAACTCGGGAACCCCGCTACATAGCCACAATCTGAAAAGACTTTCTCTGCAAAACCCACTCTGAAACTCCTAGCCTAGCAATCTCTGCTTGCTGGCACTCCTGGAAAGGCAAAAACACAAACATTCTTTATTGTCGCATAATTTACACACAGTCACAGTAATGCATGTGCAACAGCCAGGTCCAAGAGCTGACACTCTAGGACCCCAAAACACAGATCAGAGTAAACCATGTGGGCTTAACCTTTATTATTGAGCCTGGTTACCACCTCACTGTCACAAGGGCCAAATTGTATTTAGAGATTTAAAAAAAAAAAGCCAAAAGCGGCAATTTCTATTTTTAAGTCATGAATAATCTGAATGTGCTATTCCATTTTGCAAGAGCCATTCTTGACATCTGATGTTAGCGTGCATTACATGGTCAAAATACAACTCTATTTTTATAAGTGCATCTGTTCATCTCCGAGAACATACCTCTCAATGGAAAGCTTTCTGCCAGGTACCAGAATAGAACTCCTCGAAATCCCTCATCTCTGTTTACACGAGACCTACCGAAATGTACGGTACAGGGACTATTTATAGGTACTGCGCTCCTCTATCGGACGCAGGCCGAAAACAAATCAGCACCATAAACACTCAGGCCGGATTGGTATTCTTTCACCAGTTAAATATAGCACTTAAAGGAGCAATCCAAAACAGCAAATTAAAAAATAAAGTATTTTTTGAAGCAGGGGGCCTCCAGAGCTAAACCCGGTTAATTTCAGCTCCGGGTACCCATTACTTCTGGAGATACTCACCTCCAAAGTAGGTGCCGGTAGCCGCTCTTGCGTAGCAAGCAGGGATTTCAAGTTTGAAGCTCCTAATCGCATGAGCCAGCTTCCTATGGGCTCGCAGGCCGGAAAATAACTTGAAGAGCGGACATATTGTGAACCCTGGTAGCAGAGGAGAGCTGCTACCGGCACTTAATTTGCAGGTATCTCCAGAAGCAAGGGGTCACCGGATCTGAAATTAATGGGTTTCAGCTCCGGAGACTCCTGCTTCAACCCTATATAATTTAAATTAAAAAAAATGCAAAAAAACTATGTTGCCTGAGACTGCCTCTTTAATGGAAAAGGTATTAAAATCATGTGCACTCTTTTTTTTGGTGTTATGTTTGTGGTTGGGTTTTTTATTTATTTATTATTTTTATTATTACTTCTAATGTAGGCCAGAGTCTATTAATCATGTGTTCTCCTTTGCATTTCATTTCCCAGAATCCCCAGCTGCCGTGGAAGCAACAAGAGATAATGGTGAAAAGCAAGGTTGCAGTTCTGTCTGAGACATGTGAATGTGCTCACAAGTGGTGTTTTTATGTATTAAACATATCCAATTGTAGGAACTAATCAAAAATTGGTTCAAAAAGGTGCCGGGTGCCAAGAGCTTTCACTCTGCGGTGTTTTACCAAGTGGGCCGATTGTTCTGTAGAGTCCGTCTCACGTAGGAGACAAAAGAAAACTCTGAGCATCTTGCATTTGTAACTGGCATCATCAGAACTTTGTACGTTGTTGAAAATTGTTCTTTCCTCCAGGATCACTGCAACTTTATCAGCAGCGTATTCATCTCCAACCCGAGCGGTCTGGCCAAAAGGTGCTTCTAAAACATGGCCCAGGACAAGGTGAACATAAACACAGCAAAATGTTCACTTTCACAAGGCTGACTGAATCTTCACTAAGGCCCGGGCCATAGAGGGGGGGAGCAGTGCTGAGGCGCGCGGACGCTGAGGCTCGCCTGCAGAAGCTGTGCGATTCCACGCACATACAGGCGAGCCAGCGTCCGCGATCGGAGGCGGGGGAGACTGAGGGAGGCGGGGCAGTGACGTCGCTGGGCCAATTGCCCGCGATGCACTGACGTCGACGTCACGGCGCCGTGACGTTAACGCAACCCCACTCTCATTGGAGGTTTTCAGCTGAAAAACAGCTTGGCGCTCGGCTGAAACCTCCAACTCCTCCGCACGCCTGCGGACGCTCGCGTGAGCCCCCTCTCAAGGCATCCTCATTGAGGATGCAGGGGCTCAGCGCGGAGCGTCCGCACGGCTCAGCACGGCCTGTCCATCTATGGACACGGCCTAAGGCTGCATCCATACATAGACAGACGCTGAGCGATCAGACTGCCTAAAGGCAGTGATCACGTCTATACAACGTGCAGGCGCGTGCGCGGAAGCGGGAAGGGGCGCGCGATGCGTGTGAAGTCTCACGCGATGCGTGATTTCTCACGCGATAGGGCGGTCACGTGAGCGGTTCGCCCAATGAGAGCGAACCAGCTCCGTGACGTCACTGGCCCGCCCATAGACACGCCCCCGGACGGCACGCGTACTAAGGCCAGGGAAAGCACCAGCTTTCCCTCAGCCTCCGCGCGCCTCCACACGGCTGCAGTGTCTATGGATGCAGCCTTTTCGGCCAATTGCATTGGCCCCTCCCTTTCCTGCTCTTCCACCATTGATGCCAGTAAAAACCGACTTCCCCACTAATATAAATTATACATACACACATTTACAGTATATATATAAAATATTGTAACCGATATATGAATATACGCATATATACACACACATCTGACGCGAACCCACCAGACAAAGAAGCACAGAGTCACCGCGCATTATACTCCGTATATGTTAGCATGGTTACTCTGCTCTTTCTTCCCCCCCATTAAACAGTTAACGTGTAATGTCCCGACGCCCATGGGCATTTGGAAGAAGACTTTAAGTGCCAAGTGTAATCTGCCATGAAGTATGTACAGTGATTCACTTAAAGGGTTTTGGGCTCAGGTTTGTTTGGTTGCAAGGGTCTCTTCTCCATGTTGATCCAAAATATTTTCCGATTACATCCTCCTATCTTGGGCCTCGTCAAGGGTGGCGCTGACTGGGCGGGCGCGCTCATGCTCGCCACGATGAGACACATTGCGACAATGTGTGTGGCCAGCGTGAGCGGCCGGGCACGCCTGCTCGGCGCTTAGCTGCTTGCCGAGCAAGCAAATTTGAATTTGCTGCTCGCAAGCGCGTCACACAAGTGGTTCGCGCAATAAGGGCGAACCAGCTCCGTGACATCATGGCCGCGTCCCCAGACCCGCGCGCACCTAGCCGGCCACGAATCGCCCAGGCCAGCACACCCGTTCCCTGCCTGGCCTTTTGGTCATCGTCTTGGTCTTTTGATATCTCTTGGAATACCAAGTACCATCTTTGTCCAATGATGGTGATCCCTATTATCATATGTCCGACCCACTGCCATTTTAAGTTCTTCACCCAAGTGATTATGTCACAGACTGTAGTTTGCTTCCAAACCATTCATTCTTTTTCCGGCCTGTTCGGGTAATACCCTGCTTCGTGTTGTCTGAAGCTTCTGATTAATTGTGTGTGTGTCTACATATATGTACATAAATGTCTGATATTTGCCTCTTATACAGGACTAATCCAAATACCTGCCTCTGGCAATTAAAAGCTTAAGCGATTACCAGCTTCATTGCATCTTTTCTGATCTGTCGTGTCACTGATCCCCCCCCCCCAAAAAAATAATTTGTCCAATTCCGTGAAATGTAAGGCCGTGATCATACAGAAAACCGCGTGCGGCACCGCGTGTAGCGCCAAAACAAAAATACTATGCATCCCCTCAAAACACTTATGCCAACCGCGACTGTCGCGCCGCTTGCTACTGGAATGCAGGCGCCAGTTGAAGCGTTTTCAAAATTTGTTTTCTCGTTGCGACTGCCGCGTCACGTGACGCGGCCGCCCAATGAAAAAGCAGATTTCATTCTGCAGTCCCGTGCACTGAAGAATGTGCTTATGTCGCTCTGCGACATCACAGACGCGCGCGCCCTGCAGTTCGGCTGTATAATCGCAGCCTAAGAGGCTGTATTATTTTTACACTGCTCTACCTCAGGAACGCTACAAATGTGACCCAACTTTCTGTGTTCTCTATACTTGTTGCCAAGTGTTTTATCAGCTGCTAATGTTACTACCCTGGCAGAGAAGCTCTAGTAGCTGCCTGACCTCAAATGAACTCATTTCAAATAGCCAACAGAGGTGATATTACCTCCGGTTCCAGTAAACGCGTCGACTGCTCTTATCTTCAATCCATGGTGACGTGGTTTTAGAATATGTTCAGAAACTAGTGAGTTGTATAGCAGGGACAGGTAGGAAAAATGGCAGTGCACTGCCAGAAAGACCAGAAGGAGGCTCACGGTTGCAGCAGCAAACAATATTTATTGCATAAAAAAGAAAGACTAAATGTCCCCCCTAACGCGGGCACTATGCCCTTTCTCAAGGTGTACATAACGCTATTGGGTGACGTCGGCTTTCTATGACGTCACCCAATAGCGCGATCGGCACCAGGGTATAAATGTCGGCTTTCTATAGCGTTATGTACACCTAGTGCCCGAAACGCGTCGGTGGACTTGTGCTGTGGCTTAGGGGGGACATTTAGTCCATCTTTTTTATGCAATAAATATTTTTGCACTGCCATTTTTCCTACCTCTTCCTGCTGTCTACCTGGGAGATTGCACGTCTATCAAATCATCTACTGTTGGAAACTCCAGGAGAAAAAAAGTGAGTCTGATTTATGGGTCGCTGTACCCGGTTTTTCTCCTTAAATGGGACTTTGGTCTGTACTAATTATTAATGGTGCCGTTGGCATTAAGTACTAGTCCCCTAACCCTATTAGGGCAACATTATTGTACACCCAGTACATTGAAAGGAGTTAATTTCAACTGCAGTTTATTACATTACAAGGACTTGCTCTTCAGATGCACTGGCGTTCTATATACTTGAGTTATATAGCAGTCTAAGATTTATAAAGTTTAGTCCATAGGACAGTAAGAAATTGCATTCATTTAGCATTGCATTCATTTAGCAAAAACAGCAAGCTTGACCCTACCTGTCCTTCTAACTATCGACCTGTCTCCCTCCTGCCTTTTGCCTCCAAACTCCTTGAACGTCTTGTTTTCTCTCGCTTGCTCCACTTTCTCAACACCCATTCTCTCCCAGACCTTCTGCAATCTGGATTCCGCACTGCTCACCCTACTGAAACAACCCTCACTAAAATAACCGACGACCTCCATGCTGCCAAAGACAAAGGTCATTACACTTTGCTCATATTATTCGACCTCTCAGCAGTATTTGACACCGTGGACCACCCTCTTCTCCTCCACATTCTCCATACTCTTGGTATTCGTAACAAAGCTCTATCATGGATCTCCTCTTAACTCTCCCATCGTACTTTCAGTGTCTCTTTTGCCAACACTTCCTCCTCCTCCTCTATTGATCTCTCTCTGGGGGTACCCCAGGGCTCTGTCCTGGGACCCCTTCTCTTTTTACACACTCTCTAGATGACCTAATCACATCTTTTGGGTTTAAATATCACCTCTATGCTGACGACACACAAATTTACCTTTCAACCCCTGACCTTACACCTGCTATACAGACCAAAGTTTCTGAATGTCTCTCTGGAATATCATCCTAGATGGCCCTCCGCCGACTGAAACTTAATATGGCAAAAACAGAGCTCCTTATACTTCCTCCCAAACCTGGCCATACTACCTCCTTCCACATTACTGTTGGAAATACGATCATTCACCCAGGAGCCCAAGCACGCTGCTAAGGGGTCACACTCAATTCCTCTCTCTCATTCTCCTCTCATATTCAACACGTTTCTAAAACTTGTCGCTTTTTCCTCCGCAATATCACAAAGATACGCCCTTTCCTCTGTTACTCGACTGCTAAAACTCTGACTCAGGCCCTCATTCTCTCACGTCTCGATTACTGCAACCTCCTGCTGTCCGGCCTTCCTGCCTCTCACCTGTCTCCCCTACAATCTATCCTAAACGCTGCTGCCAGAATCACTCTACTCTTTCCTAAATCTGTCTCCGCGTCTCCCCTCCTGAAATCACTCTCCTGGCTTCCGATCAAATCCTGCATCTCACACTCAATTCTCCTCCTCACTTTTAAAGCTTTACACTCTTCTGCCCCTCCTTACATCTCAGCCCTAATTTCTCGCTATGCACCATCCTGACTCTTGCGTTCTTCTCAAGGATGTCTTCTTTCTACCCCCTTTGTATCTAAAGCCCTCTCCCGCCTTTAACCTTTCTCACCGAGTGCCCCACACCTCTGGAATGCCCTTCCCCTCAAAACCCGTCTAGCACCCTCTCTATCCACCTTTAAGACCCACCTTAAGACACATCTGCTTAAAGAAGCATATGAATAGCACTGGATACTCCTGGACACATGACACAAAGCTTGGCCCCCTGCAGACGCACTTACTAGAATTCCCTCCTACTGTCTCTATATGTTCCCCTACCTACCAATTAGACTGTAAGCTCCTCGGAGCAGGGACTCCTCTTCCTTAATGTTACTTTTATGTCTGAAGCACTTATTCCCATGACCTGTTATTTATATTATTTGTTATTTATATGATATGTATTACTACTGTGAAGCGCTATGTACATTTATGGCGCTATATAAATAAAGACATACGATACAAAGACATACAATAGCTACCTGCTGAAATGGCGTTTACCGGGATGGGGTTAGCAGGCTTTTTTTTATCAAAAGATGCAACTAAATGACCCCTTTGTTTTTAGACTTCGTACCAAAATGTGGAAATTTGGGAAGAGCGCAGGATTTGTGTATTTGTTTTAAATAAGACATCAGTTTTAAAAATCTATTTCGTGTCTGCTAACGATTGAGTAAATACAGCATCTTCGCACTTAAACTTCCTATAGATGAGTGAACCCTGCTTACAGCCAGTGTAAAACACAAGAAAAGGGCTGGGGTCGTACTCTATACCTGCCATTTTCAGCCCGAAAATTCCCATTGACTTCTATTGGGGATGGTCAGTCGATAGTAGCCCAAATAGCAGCTTTGGCAGACCTGCTATAAAAGGCCCCTAAGGGTCCCCAGTGCGGCCGCGGCCTACCGCAGGAAATCCAGGAGCAGAATAAACTAGACAGCTCGGTCACCAATTTCCATCGCCGGGAGTCAGCTCACACTCCAGTCCCCATCAACAGGTTTAAACAGAAGAGGTTTAGTCCCCAGTCACTTTCAACAGGAGGAAACAGAAGAAGGAGCCAGTCAAAAGCACGAAAAACGAGGGCGCTCTACTGTCAGTAACCATCAGCAGCTGAAAACACGAAGGCTCTTCACATTATTATGTCCCGTCATTCTAACCAACCCCTTCCCTGCTCAGTAATTATTGTGCATAGACGGTGTGGCTCTACAGATCCAAATGTGATCTTTTTATATATTTTTTTTTCACGTATTTTATGTGATTTTGTTATTTTGAGTCAGTTTATAAAGCTTTGGAATTTTGACCGATGGTTCTTTTCTCTTCTGCGCTTCCTTATTGTGTATATGTTCCGGTTTCACCCCGCTGATCACGGGAGAGTGGGAGCAGCAGAGGGATAAAGACATCTTTTTTGCGGATACAGAGGGAATTCTTGGGACTGCGCATACTATTTCTTTTTGTGGGCAGTAATTATTGTACCTTGACACTAGATGGACTTTTGTGGCTTCATTAAATCTAAATGGTATTGTTGCCCGTAAAAATATTTAATTCTGCATTTTTTCTGTGGTGACCGTGCAGTTCAAACAGTGAATATGTTTGACTTTTTTTTAGGGTTGTAGGATTGAACCAGGGGAGTCTTCTGGAGCTGAACTACGTTGATTTTGGCTCCAGGGTTCCCCTGCTTCCTGAGATACTTACCTCCATAGGGGGTGCCGGTTGCAGCGTCAGCTGGTCTATCGAGACGCCGGTTATAAAGCATCTACGTTAGATGGGCCAATAGGAAGCCGTGACATCATCCCTTGCGGCCTCCTATTGGCCCACGTGACCGGGAGCTTTAAACCAGCGAAGCCGATACTAGCAACCCCTGCAGTGGTCTCTCTTGGGAAGCAGGGGGTCCCCAGAGCAGAAATTAATGGGGTTCAGCTCCGGAGACACCCTGCTTCAATCCTATGCTAAAAATGAAAATAAAAAAATCACCCAAAACAATTGCGCCCATGGATTGCCTTTTTAAACACACTACAGATCCTTCTGTCCTCTGACACTGTAGCTACTACATACAGGAGCTATAAGGATTGCCATCACAAAAAGGACTGAGTTAAATCTGCACATACACATCTGCATATCCTGGCCTATATTAACGTACAAATATTTACTTAATAAATGCTTGCTATATCTGCAAATATAAACCATCGCAGGAAACGGAACTCCAATGGGTTGTGTTGGTAGCCGGGCTGGTATCCAAGTGATCAATTCAGATTATGCACTGCACTTTTTACCCAAGAAAGGGATTATTCCAGGCTGTGCAATGTGGTCCCACTAAATCTGGCATCTACAGGATTCATCTGGACTATGCAGCAGCTTTCTAGTCCGCCTGGATTATAAGTAAGACTAGACAACGTGCGTTCCAACCTGTATGACTGTGCAAAGTGTTTCTGGCACAGAGGGGATTAAATCATATAATTCAAAGTGTATCAAGTCATTCTGGAAACCAAAGTATTCATCCGGACAGCGTGGCACTTAAACTCCCGTTCTGAAGGGCCACCTCATATCCCTGCTTCAGCACAGGTGGTGCAGTCTTTGATCGAGTCACTAATTGAGCCACCTGTGCTGCAGCAGGGATATCCGGAAAACCTGACCTGTTGGTGGCCCTTGAGGACTAGAGTTGCCCACCCCTGTTCTATAACAATCATTGGTGGCCAGTCTTGTTTTTAAAAGGATTATGCCAGAAGAGCGTACATTGTTCCTGTAACCAGTTTTGCAGCCAAGAGATTAATCTAGACTCTGTGGCTCTATTCAATGAGTCTTTCCTGTGCTAGATCTGAGTTACATGTATCTCTTCTCCGGCATGGGGAAGACATCTTCACAGCATAGTGTCTAGTATCACTATATGCAACAACTGTGGCATCACATAGCATCTAATGGGGCGATTATGCAAAAAGACGCGTCACATTTCCTACACACACTTTAACAGAAAAACCAAGAGGCTAATATATATATATATTTAATGCTAGATCTACGAATGTGTTAAAACCAGCAGCAATGCAGGAGTTAATCCCTTTTCTCATGCAAAATTACATTTGCCACCTGCAGTTTGTGTTTCTCTTCTATAGCATGATGAAAACCACATACATAGAAAAATCACACCCTTCTATGTAAACTTCCCCACATTTGTTTTTTTCTTGCAGGTAAACGGATGTAGTGTATGAAGCATTTGCTGTGTGGTTTGTGTGTTTATTCTTAAAAATCACACACTGCGGTGAGAGAAGAAGATAGGAGCATTACAAATGTAGCTCAGTTACTCTTCTCCTCTCCGCCTGCTGAGCCCATTCCTCACATGTCCTCTTACATCTCGCTCCCCACCCTGATCCCCGAACTCACTCTCATTTTCAACTCATCCTTTCTTGCTGCTATATTTCGTCCCCCCTTTAAACACACTGCTGTGAGACCTGTCTCAAAAACACCGCTGAGCACACTAAACCATTGAATTACGGCCCTGTTTTTCACCTCTAAACCAGCTGGTATGTTCTTGAACGCCTTCTTTCCTTAGGACCTACGCTTGCATAGAACCCTTCCAATCAGGTTTTGACACTTCTTAGCTCTACTGAAACAGCACTCACCCAAGTAACACCCTCCACATTGCAGAACGACAAGGGAATAAGGACCTTGTGATTTAGCAGCCTTCGATACAGTTGACCAGACACCACTTCTTCACTCTCTTGGTGTTTGGGACAACGCCCTCTCCTGGCTTTCTTCCTACCTCTCTCATGGTATACATTGGTAATTCCTCCTCTTCCTCTGTTGATCTATTAGTTGGCGTAACCTCGAGGCCCAGTTCTCATCCTGGATGGCAGCTACACGTCTTAAACTTAACAGGTCTCAAAACAAAGCTGCTCACAATCACATTTAATTCAAGCCCTGCTGTGCCCTTTACATCACAGTCAGTAACACTACTATCCATCCAGTTTCCCAAACCTGTTGTTGTTTAGGGGTCATATTTGACTTTTTTTGTTCTCCCCCCACCTTAAAGCCATTGCTAAATCTCGTCACTTATTACTCCATAACATTGCTAAAGATGACTACAATTTTTTTCTGTCTCTCTGCTCAAGAAATGTTGATGTATGCCCTCATACACTACCGTCTGGACTACTTCAACCTTCTCATCACTGGCCTCCATGCCTTGCATCTTTTCAAAATGCTGCTGCCAGTATAACTTGACTCTCCTCTCGATTAGTATCTGTTCCTCTCCGCCTGAAAAACGCTCTGTTGTCTTCTACTACCCTCTTTACCTCTGAATGCTCAGCTTTAATCTCTCACTAAAGCCCTACTCGCGCTCTACGCTCTGCTCAGGCCCGTCTTCTTTCTACCCCCCTGCTCTCTTACGCCTACAACCCTTCCCACATGCTGCATCCTACCTCTGGAACTCCCTCTCAATGTCCACCTTCTGTCTCTAACTTCATAGTCACCTGCTCAACAAAATGTTTCATTACAAATGGATGACCACTGCTCGAGAACTACAGTATCTTCTTATATACATTTGTCTTTATGCCCTTATGCCATCTGTATTTGTATTCTCATTGTATTGTAAAAATTGCAAAGCGCTGTGTACTTGGCTGGAGCTATAAAAATATACATACATTTACTAAAATAAGTGCAGATTACTATCCATTTTTAATAAGTATATAAATGTAGTCTCTAACCCATTCAACTTTGTCTTCCCCATGATAATGAGGAATATCTTATGGAAATCCCCTAATGCCGCTTCTAACGTCTTCCCAATATCACGTTCATATTGGTTTTCATCAGTGTAAGAATAGAAAGTGCAAAGTCTCCCAAGGTCAATCGGCCGTGTAAATTAAACGAAGCCAAAGAAAACAAACGATAACCTATCTGGAGATGCGGTGAGCACATACCTTGGCATAGCCCAGACATAATGCACAAACGGGGAGGCAGACAATATGTTGTGGAAGAGACTTATTACGTAAGCTACATGAATGTGCTTTTCCCAGCATTCAATAAGCTAAATAACCCGTTTAAAAGACACACCCACACCCCCAAAAAAACGCTCTAACACATTGCTTCCATTTTCTATTTTGGGTTTGAAGTTGCATTATTTTGCGTCCCTGCAAATGTTGCCTTGCTCTACACATTTTCCTAACATACCTGCCTATGGCTTGTAATATACCATGGTCGAGTCACACTGGGCTACTGAGAAGCTGTACGCCCCTGCCATAGAGACGATCGGTGTTACAGCCGCGCCAACTCACATCCAAGTCATTTAAATTGCACATATTTTTAAAAAAATCAGTGGTTCCTAACTCTCGCTTATAAAGCGAGCATTGAACTCCATATAAATAAATGATGGCAGGAACCGCTACAGACAAATCTTGAAAAACATTTATCATCCTCCTCTCGGACAGATGCCTGTACTGGTCAGTGAAAAGCCGACACTTCTGCTCTCCCTAAGCTGCTGTTCTGTTATTAAAGACAATAAGAGCACAACTACCACTGCAAGCACCCAGG